>NC_085860.1:15198222-15243222 GCF_034702125.1 Engraulis encrasicolus
CCTCATCATCTTCCTGGCGGAGCTGGCGGCTGCTATCTTGGCCTTCATCTTCCGGGAGCACGTAAGTCTTTTCCTCCTCCTCCTCCTCCTCCACCTCTTCCACGTCTTCCTCCTCTTCTTCTTTCTGCTCCTCTTCCTCCCGCTTCTCCTCCTCCTCCATCTGGTCTTCAACCACCACTTCCTTTTCCTCTTCTTCCTTCTCCCCCTCCACCTCTTACTCCTCCTCTTCTTCTTCTTTCTGCTCCTCTTCCTCCCGCTTCTCTTCCTCCATCTGTTCTTCAACCACCACTTCCTTTTCCTCTTCTTCCTTCTCCCCCTCCACCTCTTACTCCTCCTCTTCTTCTTCTTTCTGCTCCTCTTCCTCCAGCTTCTCCTCCTCCTCCATCTCTTCTTCCACAGCCACTTCCTTTTCCTCTACTTCCTCTTCCTCCCCACCCCTTCATCCTCTTACTCCTTTTCCTTCTCCACCTCCTCCTCCTCCTCCTCCACCTCCTTCTCCACCTCCTCCTCCTCCTACACCATGTTATCAGGCCTGCCTGCCTGCCTCCGGCATTCTCATCCTCCTCCACTTCCTCCTCCACTTCCTCCTCTTCCTCCTCCTCTTCTTCCTCCCTACCCCCTCATCCTTTTACTCCTCTTCCTCCTCTTCTTCCTCCTCCTCCACTTATACCTCCTCCTCTTCTTCCTCCTCCTCCTCCACCATGTTACCAGGCCTGCCTGCCTGCCCCTGGCGTTCTCATGCGCCTGGTGAGAGTAATTGTTTTCATCAGAGTACTCTTCACACATCGCAGCTCTCTCACTTCTTCTCATCTGTGTGTGTGTGTCTTTTGTGTGTCTGTGTGTCTGCGTGTGTGTGTGTCCGTATCTGTGTGTGTATGTGTCCATGTGTGTGTCCATGTCTGCGTGTGTCTGTGTGTGCACGTGTGTCTGTGTGTGTGTCTGTGTGTGTGCATGTCTGTGTGTCTTTGTGTGTGTGTGTGTGTGTGTGTGTGTGTGTGTGTGTGTGTGTGTGTGTGTGTGTGTGTGTGTGTGTGTGTGTGTGTGTGCGCGTGCGCGTCTGTCTGTGTGTGTTTGTGTGTCCGCGTGTGCGTGCGTGCGTGCGTGCGTGCGTGCGTGTGCGTGTGTGGCCGTGTGTGTGTGTGAGTGTGTGTGTGTGTGTCTGTGTGTGTGTGTGTGGCCGTGTGCGTGTGTGTGTTTGTGTGTGTGTGTACACAGCTGACCCGAGAGTACTTCAGTGAGGAGCTGAAGAGGCACTACCAAGGCTACAACAACACACACGTGTTCACCTCCACCTGGAACGCCATCATGAACACAGTGAGTGCTCTTAGACTTTTTAACCATTTATTTTATTTTATTTTTTCTTGGGCGGGGGGTGAGTGCTCTCAGTCTTGTTTTGTTGTAAATATTTGGGGGGGGGGTTTCAACAGACGGGGGAGAATCGGGACTCGAACCTGGGTCGCCCGCACTGCAGTCCATTGCCCAGCCGACTAAGCCACCGCTGGGCCCTCTTATATTTTTAAAATCTCACTATTATTACTTATGAGATGCTTATAGATAATCCAAGGAAATCAAGAAGAATCACCGCCCAGGCGAAATGTTAAATAAAAAAGCAGCAAAATTAAGTCCACCAGTGATTTTTCTTGTTTTCTGGATTACTAATGACTTCACCAGCAGCTGGAAACTGGCTTCCAGACCTAAGAATGCTTATAGATGAATTACTGTTTTTCACAGTAGGCTACAACATTGGAATACAATACACACACAATAGAATGCAAACAATTAATCTGATAGATGAATTACTGTATTCCTTACTTCAAGAGGCGAAACGCGTTGTTCGCTCTGAATAGAACGAGTAAAAAGTCAAATAAGTGTGTGGTAAACTTCGTTCTTTTGAAGAATTGAACACTCCTGCATTTACCAGCACCTACTTGTAGAAGCTATGTATGGATATTTGAACTGTAACTGTATTCCTTAATCGTACAACATTGAGATACAAAACACATAGGCCTACAATAGAACACAGACAAATATCAATATGTCTTCCACCTTCTGTATCTGCTACTGAAACTACTTTATAACAAAATGTTATAACCAAGTAAATATAGCTGAATGTGTTCTCCTATTCCCAAAGGATGTGTTTTCTCTTGTAGAATCAGTTTCATTGTGTGTTTGTACCTAGAGCATTGTAATGAGTAGACTGATGTATACTTAGATGTAATGGCTATCATTAATCATGTGTAGTAAATCAATAATAATGACTACAGATGAGAAATATATGGAGGTATTGATTAGATCTTGCATTTTTCTGTGGAGTGCAGGGTGAATTATTCTATTGGTAATGTATCATCAATAATTGTACATTGTACATTAATTGAAAAAAAGAACATATTGTTCAATATTACAAGATGATACAGGCGAGTACAGGAGTAGCAAATCTCTCTCTATCAAAAAGTCATTTAATGGCATCAAAAATCGCAATACCGAGTCGTGAGTTGAGTGTATCGTTACAGCCCTACTTCATAGGCTGAATTTGTAGGCTATTTATTCAGATAGTTTGTCAGTCAGTATGTGAACAGGTCAGTGTCGGTGAACCAGTGAAAGACATTATAATAAATGTCTCTTTAAAACTGTCCTTCTCTCTGTCTCTATGTCTCTCTCTCTGTCTGTCTCTCTTTCTCGTTCTTTTGCTCTATCTATCTATCTATCTATCTATCTATCTATCTATCTATCTATCTATCTATCTATCTATCTATCTATCTATCTATCTATCTATCTATCTATCTATCTATCTATCTATCTCATTCTCCCACTCACTCTCTCTTCCTCCCATCCTATCTCTCTCCCTTTCTCCCTCTCTCTCCCTCTCTAGTTTGAGTGCTGTGGGGTGAACAGCCCAGAGGATTTTGAGGACAGCCTGTTCCGGGTGCTGCACCCCAATGACATGGTGCCGCGCGCCTGCTGCCGGAGGATCACACACCCGGGAGAGGAGCAGGAGTGCCTGATGGGAAGCATGATGTTCCGCTACAACAAGGTATACACACATATGCATGCATAACACACACACACACACACACACACACACACACACACACACACACACACACACACACACACACACACACACACACACACACACACACACACACACACATGCACGTACAGTGTATATATATACACACACACACGCACACGCAAGCAGACATACACACACACGTGCACTCAAGCAGACACACACACACACGCATGCACACACCAACACCACAGAGAGAGAGAGAGAGAGAGAGAGAGAGAGAGAGAGAGAGAGAGAGAGAGAGAGAGAGAGAGAGAGAGAGAGAGAGAGAGAGATTTCATTGAAGGGGTATCCCCCAGTACCTCTGCTACCACCCAGTCCATCCCCTACAGTGTCCATGCCAACACAAACGAAATACATTTACACATACTGTACACACTACACACATCCATTACGCACACTCTGCTCCAATAGGAACCAGCCCAGTACATACCTCCCTGATTACAAAACACTTCACACATTACCGTGCATAAGTAGTGTATGCGTCAGGTAGACAGATAGTGTGACAGTGTAAGAGATAATGGCAGGTTTCAGACTTTCTTTTGAACAGCAGCCAGGCAGACTGGGGAGGCAGCCAGGAGGATGTATCACTAACTCTAGTAGCTCACTGCTGTGTAATTCAGCCACCACCACGGAAGTGACTATGACTGTTATTATCCTCATCAGCATAATCAGCTGTTTCCTGTCCTTGCAGTGTGCTGTAGGTTACTGTAATACCTCAGATTAGCTTCTTAGCTGTACACAGTTGGGAGGTGCTTCTTTAAAAAATAAATAAAAAAAATGACATGACCCATACCATAATTTTTTTATTATCAGAATGATTATGGCAGGTTGAAGGCTTCACGCAGGGTTTCTTGATGAATTGTAAGGGTGCTCGCCCAAATGAAACACTTACACGTAAAATTCAACAGAGAGGGGTGCACCTTGCATCAAAGTGTTTTTTATTATTTTATGTGCACAGACACATTGCGGTGTATGCTTTCTTCAGTGTGCACCCCTTTCTGTTGGATTTTATTATCAGAATTTCAATAACCAAGTTGTAATATATTACTTAAGACTCTGCTAAATGTTATAGTGGTGTAGTAATACGGTAGTAATGTCTTTTTAATGACTAGGCCTATTACAGTGTTCCACTGTTGCAGTGGTGCACATTATCAAAGTCTATTTAACACCTCTGTCTTGTTGTGTTTTGTCGACAGGGTTGCTATTCTGCTGTGGTGGACTACTTTGAGATGTACATCTACGTGGCTGGAGCTCTGGCCATCGTGGTGCTGACTATAGAGGTAATATTTGCAATATCCCTTATCTAAGAAATCCCAGACGCTGTCCATTCCACCAACATTTTGGTCATCCGACCTTCTTCAGGTAAAGTTTACCTGAAGAAACTTCAACTAAACTAAACTTTACCTGAAGAAGGTCAGATGACCGAAACGTTGTCTTAAAGTTTGTTGGTGGAATGGACAGGATGCAGGATTTCTTTACACTTGAATAACAACCCCACTGAGATAATATCCTACGCACCTGTCCAACTACAGAGGTGGGCAAAAATGTCACAGTGAACAGTATCACTCTGAAAGTGTTGTGTTGTATTGTTTCATAAAGGATGAATAGGTTGGCCTGTACACCTTGAAAAGTCTTTCTTGGCTGGCATAGCAATTTTGAGAGGAATCACTTTTGCGCTGTGGAAAAGCGCAACACTGCTACAATTACGGTCAAACAGACAATTTATTTTGAAAGCTGACGTTTCAGTCGGTCAGACTTTCATCAGAGTCTGTGTTGTTTTGTTTCAAAAGCACATCAGCTCTCATAACACTTTCTGCTCTGTGAGCTGACTGAAATGGTGTGTCTTAGCCTTGTGCATAGCAAGCAACATTACAGTGTTGATCGCTCTAGACTGGTTTCTTGGCTTACACAGCCACCTAGTGGTCATAGTGGAGAATTTTGTTTTTGGAGATTCAAAATGTGATGTCATATTTTTTTCCTGCTGTGGTAACCTGTTGCAGTTGTAACTTCCATTGTTCTCAGTCATCAGTTTTGCCAATTGGTCTCTTTATTATCGATCCAGCAGCAGTTACAACTCACAAGTGTCCTCTCTGGCCCAGCCTTTGCTCAATCGGCTGGGCACTCGACTGCTACACCGGCAACCCGGGTTCGATTCTGGCCCGAGGTTATTAGCCGAACCTTCCCTGTCTCTCTCATTGCTCATTTCCTGTCCCTCAGTAACTGTCCTCTCACAATAAATGCACAATAAATGTGCTTTTACAAAAGAACAAAGATTCATGGAATTAAATCAATCAAGAACATATGTTGAAATAATACGCCACTGTTGTTTTTTCTTTTCAGCTTTTCGCCATGGTGTTTGCTATGTGCCTCTTCAGAGGGATTCAATGAAGACAACGATGTGGGGGAGGACAATTTGCTAAAAGGGAATTCACCAGAAACAAATCCATAGGAAACACAAAAAAGAAAGAAAGAAAATCAAACAAAAACAAACATTTGTATAAAGTTTTTCTCCTTTTCCCATTTTATACATGTCAAATTGAGAGAGAGAGAGAGAAAATAGATATTGGCTGATCAACCTGTACTTCACAGCTGGACCTTTGAGGTACTGGTGGCAAGAAACAGAAAAAGATAACACCAGGAGATGTATACACACATATACACACACAAACACACAGGACAGAAATGTTCAACCTGCGTCACAGAGTATGTCTGGACGGACCCCACTGTTGGGACCGGACGGTATAAATTGGAAAGGGTGGAAAAGACAGAAGACCTTGAAAGAAGAGGACACTGCACTGACTTTGGATGAAGAATATTTATACTGATTAATGTTGGCTTGTCTGTACAGAAATTTGTGTCTTGATTTTTTATTATTATTTTTTTTGTAATGTTTCACTGTATACTTAAAAGCTACACACTCATCTTCTAACAACACAGCCCCAACCACTTTTTATGTTTTCTCTATGACACTACGAGTCACAGGCTGTGTCAGTGCCACACATCTTAAATGCTGTACACTGTTGTAAATTTGCTCTAGAAAACCACTTTCTAAGTCTCTTTGCCAAACGCTGAAATGTAATTGTTAATTGTGTGTGTGTGTGTGTGTGTGTGTGTGTGCGCGCGTGTGTGTGCGTGTGTGTGTGTGTGTGTGTGTGTGTGTGTGTGTGTGTGTGTGCGCGCGTGTGCGTGCGTGTGTGTGCACGTGCACGCGTGTGTGTGTGTGTGTGTGTGTGTGTGTGTGTGTGTGTGTGTGTGTGTGTGTGTGTGTGTGTGTGTGTGTGTGTGTGTGTGTGTGTGTGTGTGTGTGTGAGTGAGTGAAAGAGAGAGAAACTGACTGTGTGGCCTTTCCCCCATAAAACCCTCAAGCTTGAAAGCCCATTTAAGTTGCATTTTATTGTATTGTGATGTTAATTGCAATAGTGATTGTATGTGTTTTTAGCTGAACTGTTTGTGTATGCCTTTGTATTAGAATCTTTAAAAATGATGATGCCATTAAATGACTTTTCAATGTGTTCTATGGTGTTCCAGAGTTAGTTACACATGTTCACAGCCTCTTTGCTATAAAATGTTTATTACTACTCATTTTAATCTTACAAAGTCACTTAACATAATATAAATGTTTCCCTTTTCTGCCTTCATTATTGGATAAGATAGTGGAGAACAGAAAGGAAGTGAATAGGAAAGGGGCAAGGAGGTTACTGTATCATTGGAGAGGGGTCACTGAGAAATGTCCCAGGCCGGATTGGAACCTTGTTTCCCTTGGGTATAGCCAGTAGGCCTATATTTTTAAGCATGATAGCGTGCTGTGCCACACCACACCCTCATCATAACAGAGATATATCACCATTATACTACCCAGTAGTAACAGGTCACCTACAGATTGGAACAGGGAAAGTCATCAGTGAACGAAATTGACATCATAGTGCAGTAGTGGGGAACCTTTTTCATTCGAGAGGCCACTTCAAATGTTTAAAGTCCTCCAAGGGCCGTACAAATGAACACAAATCAGGATTTCCCCCTGCACTTGAGGCATATATCGAAGGCGGCCACCTTCACAACAGATCACACCACTACGTCCCCTGAACATATAACTTCATTATATTGCAATTTAGGTCATTTCTAATAGGCCTATTGCTTTACAATATTTCAAAAGAAACTGGATAACATTCAAATTATATCGGTGGCCGGAATAGATGCCTTCACAGAACCTATGGGCCATAGGGCCTACGTGTAGGTTCCCCACCCATGTCATATGGGTACCGTACCGTGTAATGTACGGCTACCTAAATGCCTGAGACTAAAATGCCACCCCCAAGTTCTATTCATTCATTGAGACGCACGAGGGCGCATTAGCTCAACTTGGACAACATCAGACAACATAGCCAACGTAGGCTACAACTTGACCAGATTCTACACACAGGTAAGGTCATACAGAATTGTGAATGTTAAATACACAGGGTAGATTTCAAACAGAAGGGTTTTTTAGGCTATATGCGGAGCAAATTACAAAGGTTTTATGCGTTAAGTGGATGAAATCAATCATGACCACGCCAATCTGTGTATAACTCTTGACTAGGTGATGAGCTAGAAAGCCTTGGATAACCATGGTCCTTCGAAGAACCTACAACAGAGGGGGTTTCTATTTTTCTCGAGAAAAGGGAGAAATTACATTTGCTTTTTGTAGGCCTAAGTGACGGTTCAGGTTTTGTCAACTTTGGGGGTAAAATCTTCAGGCCTATGACACGCAATTGGTTGCGCACGGTCAATCTAGCCTAGAGAGGCCAATCACATTTTAGTAGACCATAAATAGCGATTAGTCTGATTAGAACACTTTTGGTTTCGCCTGGTTTTGGCTTAAACCAGGCCATTATTACTACCGGGCCCGACGACCTTGAACTTCATTCCGCCATTGTTTGTAATCCAGGTGGTGTAATAAACACAGGATCTGTTCCTAAGGAACAATACATATTGAAAGCTTAGACCCTCAGGAATACCTTTAGCACTAAGACTTACTTAACAGAGATTTGAACATTTTGTATGCATTAATTTTAGATTCGCTCAACGATAGGCCTACCTTTTCTTCCCATGTATTTTCCTGTACATAGTACAGTACAGTACAGTACAGTAACATCTCTGTTATACTACCCTAAATGAATATCCAACCATGTCAGATGACTGTATAACACCTCAAGGGGTAAGACTTCATATATGACCATGATCGGGCTTATAGCTCAAAAGGTTCTTATACTGTACAGTAGGCCTAATTCCTTATTTGGGGTTGCATTTTGACTAAACAAAAAATTTACAAAAAGACACTTGGCAAAAAGCATGTGCTGCATACCCACACGCTTAATTGTCTAGGCAAAGGTCATAGGCTATATAGCTGTAACAAGATCCCCCTTAAACAGTTTTAGTAGACCTGTGAATAAGTCTCAAATGTGTTTCCAAGCCAGTCACATGTATCAGCTAAACTGCTGAAATAGCTTCCAGGGGTTTCCATAAACGCTTTTCAGGAAGAAGACAAAAAAAAAGATGTTCCAACAACGCCTGTAAGAACAGTTGGTGGCGTGAGATTAAACGCAGTAAGGAGAATGAGAGAGATACCAAACAGGCAGTGGACCAGAAGAGGGATGACACGGATTGGATTAAAACTCAAGGAATAAAATCAAAAGAAAGATGAATAATGAAGTGGTGAAGAAGGCAAACACTAAACAGGCAACGGACAAGAGGAATGGTGGCATGGATTGGTTCAGAAACCTGTGGCCAGAAAAACAATAACTAGAGATGGAGGTCAACACATACCACACCACAGAGAGGGAGTACAACACCAGACCACAGAGACGGAGGCAGCAGAGTACAGTTTCCAAACTACCCACAGGTAAAAGATATACTGCATATAAAACTTTGAAAATTATTTATATAGGCTAATGAACTATACAATTCTTCTATGTCACATACTATAAAGTGGTCCATTCCTCATGTTCCTCATATATAAGTAAGGGACCCATATAATTATAAGGTAGCCCACCCATACACATTCCATAAACTTCAACATAAACATTGCCGCCTACATGAAGTATGTCTGTTGTGGAATGTGCCCATTTACATGGCATATACTATGAAAGTGTTGCGTTTCTGATATTTATAAGAAATATATATATTTTTAGATTGCACACCATTTGGATAACCAATGAAAGTCATTCATATACCGGTAGTATATTTTTCTAGGCCTTGGCAAAAAAAAAAGTTTTGAATTGTGAATCGAGTTCGCAGTTGGAATGTATTTCTTTATTTTTTCTGTCTTTTCCGAAAATGTAGTCTTACGGTTTTTTATATCCCCTATCCCATACAGCTTAACTTGGATGCAAATTACATAGTGCACTCTCATTTTGTTACGTTTTTTAAAATTTGTGTGCAAACTTTGCTATCGTTGAATCAATTCGAATCGTAAATCAAGATTTTTATGAAGATTTTTGTTTCATTTTTAATTGTCAGCCCTATCTTTTTCATATGGGTACTGAAACACACGAAGTTGGATTCCATGCCCTTCATACTACAGTATAAGGAAAATAACCTTTGATGTACTTCAGGCTTTTGTCATGAAGGCTTCCATGTTGTACTGTACTTCAGGAGGTTAGGTGTGGTATATACAGTCCATACTAACAATAGCAACAGGGGCCTCACAGCAGCTTAGTATCCCTGTACAGGAAACAGGTGATTGCTAACCTCTCAAGGTCATTTGACTGACTAGAGTCAAACTCAAAGGTCGTTATTTGCCATTTGTGCACAGCTAATAGTCCAGGCACATCGGAAATCTTGTGCTCTCTGAGTAAATAAATAGGAAAAAAAGACATTAAAAGTGATCCAGGAAGAGGAAATAAATATTTACATAAAAAGTGATCCAGGAAGAGAAGACAGATGAAGAAAAAATCAGATACAGAAAAATAGGATACAAGGATAGTTTTTATTATGAGATCAGACATTTAGTTTTGCTATTAATCTAACTGTAGCAGAGAAGAAGCGATTAAAAATGAAGAAGTGAAGATGCATTTTTTTTTTGTAGAGCTACTGTTCGCTCTGCCGTGTCTCAGGTGCAGTGCTTGTGTCTGAGCAGAGTTAGCTGTATGGAGTGGGTCTTCAATAATGATTCTCTGCTTTCTTCTGGCTGCACTGTGCACATGCAGTCCATAGAGGGCAGTGTTGTGTCTATAATCCCAGAGCCGTGTATCTCTACAAACGGCTCTGTATAATCCTCTCCAAAGTCTTGATTATACTTTGCAGAGACTTCCTTTCCGCCTGTGTGGTATTGCCATATACCAGACAGTGATGCCAGTGGTGAGGATGCTCTCTACTAGTCTTCTGTAGGCCAGGGTAAGAGGGTGATTCATCAGTCCAGCTGTCCTTAGCGTTCTCATGAAGTACAGCCTTTGTTGGGCTTTTTTCACTGTGGCTGTAGTGTTCAAAGTTTAACTCAGTTCCAGCCCAGCTCAATTCAAGAAATGTATTTCTGAGGTCCACTATTACTTCCCATTATTACATCTATTATTACATTACATATATTACTTGCCTCGTCTGGTCTGTGTTGGGGATGAGGTCATTGGTCTCCCCATAGTCAATGGGGTAATTGACAATAGACCTGTAGGCTACCCTCGCTACGACTCGAGTTGTTCCCCTCCTTGATGAGTGTCAGGATGGTTGTGTCGTCATCAGTATACCTTATGATGATGACATTGTTATGGCAGTCAAGAGATTATGCCCGAGGCAGCAGCCCTGTGGCAATCCTTTACTAAGGGCAAGTCCACACGGAAAAATTTTCGAGTGAATCTGATATTTTCTATCGTTTATCGTTTGGGCCTCTGTAACGAAGGCTAACTAGCGGAGTTGGCGTGCAACGTTAGTAAATCTCCCTCCCAAAGCCTCATACAGTGTTGATGCAGTTGGGCTGGGAGACTGGTCCTTTAGTCCAGTGGTATCGTACTGTGTCTCCCATTGCGGACCGTTGTAGTTGACGAGGTCGCAGATTCGCATCCCCAAGGGGGACGAACAGGTGCAAGATGACCTCCATCACACCTCACGTCCACATGGCACCGGTGTTTTGGGTACCCCAGAATTATATTTTTTTTTTTTTAGAACGGGCTCCAGAGTGGAAAGATCTGGCAACGTTGCCGTTCCGGTTGCCGTTGTCATCTGGAGAAGTCTGGGGGAGTAGAACAGATTTGTTTAGGCGGACATGCTACAGCGTAAGTTTAATTTTGCATTGAATGATAGACCAGTGTTTCCCATACATTGAGGAAACTATGGTGGGTCACCATGATTTCAATTGGGCTGCCATAGTTTCTGAATCCCCCCGCGACGCACGCACGAACAAAATAAAGCATGAATGAATGCATGCATGTATGCACAAATGCACGCATACCAGCACCTGTTTGACATAGACCTATTGCCTATTTTGAGCATCATTAAGAGGCCGGTTACACGGTAATGTTTTCCTCTGTAACCGATCATTTTGCGTATCGTTCGCCTGGCGTGGTCATACGTTGCCGGCCTTCTTGGTAGCCATAAACTATACATTTGGAGAATGGGATACAGAGTGGGAATTTCGCGTTGCCATTGTTACAGCCAAAACGGATTTGTTTACATAGAGTCACAGCCACGTGGCCAAAACTATGAACATATCCTCCATCAGTGACCACAAATAGGGCCTACTGGCTTTGCGCACAACACATTCTTATGTTCCTTGTCACACTGTACTGTAGGGTGTGGCCAAGATTGTTGCATTGTACAACAGTCAGCCCCCAAACAGCATTAGTATTACTACTACTCAGAGGTGTCAAAAGTAAAAGTAAAATAAAGAATCAGTTTCCTTCCAACACAAACTTATCTGAATAACCAGTAGACCTGTGTACTTGTCTTACGATCAGCTAACTCTGCACTGGTTGGATCAAGTTTGTGGTGGGTCCTTTTCAGTGTTTTTCAGTAACAACACTATCTCATTAGGTACAATGGAGTAAATGGTGTAACGGCTATGTAATGACATGTGCTAGTGTTGTAATTACACCACAAATGTAATTTTACCTTCCCCTTGCCCCTCGTCCCGTGAAATGACTGTAAGGCGTATAGGGCTTGAAACGCAATACAATACAAGCCCTACGAATTGAGACACCCCTTCAATAATTCCGGAATGACACCAACAGCATTCAAAAAATAGCCACTCTACGGTTAAACTAACGATATTGCTTGTAATTATTACTCGTGCAACCATTTAAAAAGGACAACCTTGTTGCGCCCTATACCCCTCTGTCTAGCGTTAATTGAGACACCACTACACCTATACGTGGACGCGCAAAACGGAGGGGAAGGGGAAAGGCGTAGGCCTACGGCTAAGGGATGAAATGGGATTCAGCATTTCTCTCTCTCTCTCTCTATCTCTCTCTCTCTCTCTTGCGATTTCTCACATACTTACACACACACATATCTCTCATATCTGTACTGCAGTGTTGGGACGTCGTTTAGGCCTACATAATGGATCCTTGGGGCTGTTATGACATGGCATATATAATGGCATGCCACGCACCCTCAGCCGTAGTTGGCGGACCCCTTCATCCCCCCAGGGACTTCAATTGGTTGTTTTTTCTGTGTTATCACATAACTAACATCATTGTCTTTATATTTCCGAATGGATTGTGAACTCTGCGGCGTTAGCATTAGGTAGGCAGCATTATGCCGGTGTTGTGCCCAAAAGCGAGTCCCTGCCGGAAAACGAGTGAATTCACGGATTGTCCCCCCTGTAACCCTGGACTACAGATGGTCAGGTGCATCAAAGTCACTGTACATACAACTGGCACCCTCCACTGTCACTCCAGAAATGTTGGTGATTATTGCCCTTTGCGATCCTGACTTACTTACGGGGGGCACTTTCTGGAAACCGCTTAGTTACCAAGGCGTTGCCAGAAAGGCGCGTTGCCAGAAACGCAAACATTTCAGTGCGGTCAGTGCCTGCCGCAGAAGGGAGCTGGTGGCGCCCACTATAGACGAGGGGGAAAGCTATGCAACACCAGCAGCCATGGGTGCCGTGAGGGGGGGGAAAGGTGTTACAGATTCTCAGGGCCCGACAGCACTGACAGGGGCCCTGGAAGGATGCTGATAACATAATTTGACATTTTAGGGGCCCAAAATTTGAATCTTTAATGGGGCCCAAATGCTTTAGCGGCACCCCTGCCAGCAGCTTTTTAAAAGTGGATTGAGAACAACGTGGCCAAAGAGGTGTGGCTCAGCTCCAAAGACGTTATGGGCATTCTGGCGGAGATCAGCTGCCAGCAGAAAATGATTTGCAGGGCCGTCACCTGCCACGTGCAGGTGGTCCAGCGCCACAGGTCTGGTAAGGACATTAGGCTACTGTGTCAGGCCCAATCTGTAGACTACAAACATCATGGACTCATTTCATATAATAGATATATTTTTCACATCTCCCCATTTACGCACACACTTCCCATGTACTGTGTGTGTAACTTTGTGCATGTCAACTTGTGGGCAAAGGCTTTCCTGGAGGCCGAGAGGTGTGGGAAAAACTCCTATCCAATCTGTGAGTTTTCATTTCCTTTCATGTGTTTTGCAAAGCTCTGTTGAAAACACATGATGTCTCAGCTCTCAGTAACTGTAAATCGATTTAGATAGCCTAACAGCTAAGTCTACAGTAATATAATGCCCCACCCCTGCCCGTCCAAGGGTCCTCCAGTGACTCGGAGTCAGTTCAGGAGGAGCAGGAGATATCTGGCGAGGACACTGATGACAATGAGAAGGAGGAAGAGAAGGAGGAGGAGGAGCAGGAGCAGGAGGATGCCGTCCAGGAAGTTCAGCAGAGTGGCCCTGAGGAGGAAAAGGAGGTTGATTGGTTTATTGAGGAAAAGGAGGGAAGACATCACTAAAGGCATGGCTAAAAGCTAACCAAATATGTGATCACTAATGTGGCCTAATGTGTGCCATATGGGTATGCTATACCTCTTTATGTGATATAGTATACGTTTTTATGTCTTGTTATTATGTATGTTTTAGCATGATGTCGCTGCTGTAGTGTGTAACGGTAGTGGCAACAGTAGGACACCTGTTGTTTATGTTTTTTATGTGTGTTTGTTTAGTAGCTCCCTCCCCAGAGACCACAGATGAGCTAACTATTAACAGTACTGTCTTGTACATGGCCCTTTTCAAATAAGCTAATGAATGATGAATCTCAAAAGGCACAAGCACTCCGAGGTGGAGGAGGTGGGGGAGGATGAAAAAGAGAAAACCCAGGAAAAATTCCGATGGGCCCTCTTCACTGTAAGTCTGAGTGCACACACAGTGGGGGTTGCAGTGGGAGTTACGTTTAGAATACACACACTCTACAGTCCACATACAAACACTTGGAAATGACATTAAATCACTCTGCAGTCCACAGACAGAGACTAGAAAACACAGTATAGCACTCTACTGTCCACACACAAAGACTAGAAAAGGACATTAAATCACTGCAACATTTGTTACTTTTCCAGAGTCCCCCAAAGAGGCGCGGCCGGGGACATCCTGAGGATGAGGGGCTGGAGACGTCAGAGGAGTCCAAAAGGTGCCATGGGCAGCACAAAGTAAATATTGCTCTCTACACATATTCTCTATGCTCCTCGACATCATAGATAAACAGGTGTGTTCTCCTGCATTGTTAAAGAGATATGAGATATTTATGAAGTTATGAGAAAAATACATGAAATAAGGTTCGAATCTAATATGTAGAGCAAATGAACGGACTGTTACATGAGTTATGTAATAATATTTTGTAATATTTGCAATATGTGTAACGGAGGCCAACTAACAGTGTGGTGTGGAACGTTAGTAAACCTTCCTCCCGAAGCCTGGTAGCGTTGGGCTATCGGACCGACACTTTTGCTCAGCGCTCTGGTACTGTGCCTTCCATTCCCGAACCGATGTAGTTGACGGGGTGTCAAGTTCGCAGCCCCGAGGGGGACAAACTGTGCAGGAACACTTCCGTCACAATGTGTGTGTGTACGGGGACCACTGTCACCTCGTCAACTACATTGACTCACATATGAATTTAAGTGCCATCCCATTGCTAACCATATGGTTGGATGTCGGTCCAGCTTTTGCAGCTATAACTCTGTGCAGGCCAGTGAAATTCATCCACACCAGACTCAATCATCCATGTCTTTAAGGAACTTGGTGTGTGTGCTGGGGCATTGCCATGTTGGAAGAGGCCTGTTCCATATCCAAGTGTTTCCAAATCATTTGATTTGGTATCCTGAAGCTGTAATAGCTGCAAAAGGTGGACCAACATAATATTGAACTCTATGGATTAGGGATGGGGTTGCACTTACCGGTAAGTTCATATGTGAGTCAAGGCAGGTGAGCAAATCCTTTTGGCAGCATATTGTACCTTTACTCTCTTTAAATTAACACAAACAATGCCTTTTATAGAAAGAAAATGTTGCATTCAAAATGGCAGGTTAAAAAAAGAATAGTTGATGTCGGTGAACAAAGAATTAATGAACAAACTGCTCAGATCATAGCCAAATGATTGTGAAAACCAACCATGACGCTTGGAAATGTATCATGTGTGATTCCCTTTCACAGTGCAGGCTTGCATTAAGTCATCTGACCACAGGGGGGCAGTAGAGGAGAGGACATGTGGCTGGATGAAGACCTTTGCAGGTTAGGCTTCAAACCAATGAAAATACAGTCATTGCCTCTAGCTAATGACCTACATATTCATATTTTACTTCTAGAAAAGTTTGTATGATGTTAAAAAAAGTGAGGTATTTGATCTGCTTAGAAGTGTGATTGCGCTAAAGATTTTTTTTATTGCATTATTTTGCACAACTGTTCAAGAGGAAGATGAACCACAGAAATACTAGCACATTCAAATATGTGTCAAATAAGATTTTTATGGCGGTGATTTACATCTCATCACATTGGCAGCACTTGGACAACGTCTAGAGAGAAAAAGCAAACAAAAACAAAATCGACAAAAAGTTGATTATTGCAGTTAGAATGATAGGGTGGAAATGTGTCAACAACTGTATATCATGTGTTGAACACTCGGCTTAGCCTGTGTGACTAACACTCCAGTTCACATCGCAAATCTTTTATTCTGTATATTAATTTATGTGTATAGTACAAGCTGACAGTTGATAAAACTGATAGTTTGTTGCTCCATTCCTGTTGCTATCAGATAGATCTTCTTTTGTCATTCATAGGTGGTCTCCCCACAATGTCCACTTCAGTTTAGGTAACGTGGATAAAATTAGACCTTCCTGCATCCTGTTCTTTTTTTAACACTCCATGTCTTCCAAATAATATTGGACTGCCATTCTCAGTACATCTGTTTACCGGTTCAGGAGACCACAACACCTTTTCCAAATTGAAACAATGTGCCTCATTGCATTCATTCGGACCTTTTCCACCACCCCTTTTCGTTTTTGAGACCTCTTGAAGTGAAAGGAACACCAGTAGCCACCTTGTCTCATTGCGCATGCAGCCCTTTATACTATCTGAAGTGTCTGCCCTGATTCAGGTCATACGCATGCTGAGTGTTGAACAGCTGCTAAATGTTAGTGGTCAGCTTAGACTCCTAAAGCCAGTTTTTAAGCGCGTTTGTTCGCTGCCTGCCGGAGAGAGAGAGGGGATCCCCTGAGCATTGTTTTGGGTCAGATCACACACGCTGTTCATTAACACAGGGGTCCATGCCCTTCAATCAACCTGAAATTAAACCCAGCGAACAGAGTTCGAGTGGTTACAGTCGGGTATGTCTAACATTACCGTCAAGTGTTGTAGCCATAAATTTCCCTATTTGAAAAACCCATATGAGATGTCTGCTGCATGGAAAACAGACACATACAGACATATACTTCATCAGGAGAGTCTTTACAGTAAGCACAACACTACACCCTAAAAGACATTTAAAAAATATTTTCTTAATTAAAATTCTGTGTACCTTTTTTTGGAACAGATGAGCACCTGTGTTACATATTGTATCAAACCGAGGAATCATGATACAATGTGCACAGTCACCATACTGTATCGCAGTGTAAGAAGGCAGTATTGTGATCCACCCTTTAAAATTTCTGTTACCCAGCAGTCCAGAAAACAACTATATAATATGACGTGATAATGCTTCAAAACGTCATTATCATTTTTACAATAAAAAAAAAAAGAAGATTGTTAGCCTCTTGTAACCTATTCTACCTATGCATTGTAATTGTTGTTTATTTATAATTTTATGTCATAATGTTGGCAGGTGTGAAAAAAGCAAATTCATTCATTTAAAAAGATACGATTAAAAAATCACGGGGTGTATCGAACCAGGGGTCAAAAATTGTGATATGGACCAAATCATGAGTTGAGTGTATCGTTACAGCCCTATTATCTATGTAGGCTACTGTGAGCTCAAAGCTCCTTTGTGTCTTCACAACATTAGCCCCTATTTGCTAATGCGAATGACTCAACAAAAGATTTTCAATATGATTACATACCATAACACATACCAGGTGTCACCATCCAATGTAACAAAGTGGAACCAAGTCCGGTCTCCTTAATGGGCATGACTTTCCATTGAACTCCATTCATTCTCCTGGTCTCTGAAAGGGATCATGGCTGCCATAGGATTGCAGCTTAGAACCTTACGTCATATTGGTTCTAGATTGGAAGACATTCCTTATTATGAACCGTCTCCACCTTTTTACTGACTCAACACCCTAGTGTTCTGTATCTATAGAGGAGTTGGTGCATAGGAATGCCTGTCTATCAAGGGGGACTGATGACCTGTTGTGTTCACTTAGTCACACAGCAGGTTTTAATCCTGGTGTGTCCCAGAGTTTTTGTTTTGATCTGATAACTATCATAGGCCTACTGCACGTTTTTTTCCTCACGCACATAACACATGAAAACAACAAATATTTGTTTTAATTACAATCACGAGCAGAGTCAAAAAAAAAGAGTGGTGCTAAATTCTGTTCTCCCGGCAACCTTTGATACATTTATACCAATTTGAGTGCGCCTTGCCTATCCTCAATAGCCATATCATCTCATCATTGTCTTCAAGTACTGGAATCGTAATGATTAGAAAACAAAATGCCATCAATGGTTTCTGCCCTGTAGTTTGTGAAACTCATCAAGTGTTTAGTGGTGTTCACTAGTATTCCATTCCAAGTCTTGTAGCGATATGGTGTATGGCTTTTGTTTTATTTGGTAATTGGTTAATACTTTTTTCTGTCATTCACAAAATACCAAATAAAACATGACAAAAGCCATTTTCTGCTGTCAAACGTGTTAAGGAATGCCAGTGAACACTCCTTGCAACTTGGTGAGATCATTGACAGTATATAGAATCTACTGTGTGTATATATTATATATATACTGTATATATACTGTCTATATATCTACTGTCAATGGGTGAGATACATACTTCTGAAAACAAATGTTTAGGGTGGCTTTAAAAACAAACAGTATGCACATGCCCATAGAATGCCATTCTAAAGCCAGTTGAGACAAAATCCAAATTAGCCAAATAACATTGCAGACAACTCAGAAAAGGGGCTAAATGTTTTAAATAGTGAACATATCCTTTAATTTCAGTTCAAACTCCTACGTATATATTCTCAAGTTTTTTTTATTTTTAAAGCCTGAATACTGAGTGAAATCCTTGTGCTATTGGGTCATTTATGACAACAAGTTTATTGTGATTGGAAGTATTGACACAGAGATAATAATAATAATTGTATTTGTATAGCACTGTGTCATACAAGGCATGTAACTCAAAGTGCTTAACAAATGGGAAAAAACATTGTTAGAGATAGATTTAAAAGGAGAGGAGAGATAGATTTAAAAGGAGTGGTATAGAGGAGAGGCAGAAAAAGCAGGAAGGCAGAGGAAGAAGAGATAGACAGAGAATGTAGAGTCATAAGGTCAACGTAGGTTAGGACCAGGATTCTTAGATGTGTAAGGTCCATAGTGGCTGGGCCTATCATAAGTCATAGATAGTCACACAGAGATTGGGCGCTCAGGTGCGGCCCCTGGTGGCATCAGGGGTGAGGAAAAACTCCCTTTCGATTGAATCATAGTTTTGTGAGGGGGAAAAAAAAGCTCAGTGAGGTCTGAGAAAAAAGACCCCCTGTAGTCAGGAAGAAACCTCAGGCAGAGACCAGCGGCCACCTAGGGGAGCCCCCTGCCAGGGCTGGATTGCGAGTAGTAAGGGCGCTGCGGCGGCTGGGACACTATGACGTCTTGGCAGCTAGGAGTTGGCAAGGATGAAGAGGTGGGTCTTCAGCTGCTTCTTAAAGGAGTCGACGGAGGTGGCTGATCGGATCTCGATGGGGAGGGTGTTCCATCTCTTGGGCGCATAGCAGGCAAACGCGGCGTCGCCGATCTTCTTCTGCGGGGGGGTGGGGGTCCTTAGCAGCTTGGCATCAGTGGACCTGAGAGCTCGAGCAGGGGCATAAAAAGAGAGCATGTCTGAGATATAGCTAGGGGCAAGTCCATTTAATGCTTTAAATACTGTGAGCAGAATCTTAAAGTCGATTCTGTATGAGACAGGTAACCAGTGCAGGTCTGCCAAGACAGGAGAGATGTGCTCTCTCATTCTGGTTCTTGTTAGGATTCTTGCCGCAGAATTTTGAATGAGTTGCAATTTGTCAATTAATTTTTTTGGGAGACCAGAGAAAAGAGCATTGCAGTAGTCTATCCTACTGGTGACAAAGGCATGAATAAGTTTCTCAGCGTCTTGTCGGGGGGCCAAGCCGCGCACTTTGTTGACATTTCTAAGATGGAAAAAAGCAGATTTTGTTATCTTGTTGATGTGAGGCTCAAAGCTCAAATCCGAGTCTATGACCACACCTAGGCTAGTAACCTTATCTTTAATGTGTATGCTTAGGTCACCTAGGCTTGAGTGGAGTTTTGCACGTTTTTTCTTAGGCCCAATGAGCAACACTTCAGTTTTATCTTCATTTAATTTTAGGAAGTTACTGGGGCATGATATAACTCCATTAGCAATTGTGTATAATTATGGTCAGATCTGACACTAATATAGTATAACCAGGCAGTCAGTATTGCTTAGTGTCACATTCCTACTGTATATCACTCTGCTACTCTGCTTATAACCAACCCATCTATCTAACCCTACTGCATGCTACTCTGCTGATTACCAATACAGCCCATCTATCCGCTTAGAAGCCAGTAGTTTGACAACAGACTATTGATTTGAAAATTATTGTATCGTTTTTGTGGGAGTGAGAGAAAAAAAACTTTTGAATTCTGTGGTTTGCCACACAGCTTGAATCTGCTATGATTTGGAATGTTTTTAAACAAAACAAATGACATTTTAAAAAAGATCCAACTTCCGAATGTTGTGAGGGCCTATTTGGTGAAATTGAACTTGAGCTGCACGTTCAGGAACCATGTAATAAAGAAAATAAAGGCGAACTAGAGGTTCTCCTGTCAAATATTACAATTACGGGTATGCTAACCACACGCATCCAGAAAAAAATCGGCCATTGGATGTCTTGGCTTTGCCATCACCGGGCGGTCGTGTAAACAGTAGAGCACTCATGCAATCACGTCTCCACTTGAGGCATGCTTTGATAAAGCCTTTCTAGGGTCGCTCTGTGTGTGTGAATGTGTGTGTGTGTGTGTGTGTGTGTGTGTGTGTGTGTGTGTGTGTGTGTGTGTGTGTGTGTGTGTGTGTGTGTGTGTGTGTGTGTGTGTGTGTGTGTGTTTGTGTGTGTATTTGTGTGTGTGTGTGATTACCACATCCCACCCACTCCACGATCCCACTTTTCTCCCAGTCCAGAGAGGTCTGTTGTGGTCAGAGGAGTGTAACCATGTTTCGGGGTTAAGAATTTACGTTCATGACAATTATGTCTGAGTCTCAGTTTTGATTCCTCTGCAAAATAGAAACAATGTTTACCTTGCCAGTTCTCTTATCCTGATGTGTGGTGGAAAAGGCTGAAAACCACAACATGAGGTAGTGTGGTGCGCAGAGGTAGTGTGGTGCGGGGAGCAACAACAAACCTGCCAGCTGCTGATTCAACAGATCAGCTCGCCATCACTAGGGGTGGTGTGTGTGTGTGTGTGTGTGTGTGTGTGTGTGTGTGTGTGTGTGTGTGTGTGTGTGTGTGTGTGTGTGTGTGTGTGTGTGTGTGTGTGTGTGTGTGTGTGCGGGCATGTGCATGTGCATGTGCATGTGCATGTGCATGTTTGTGTGCGCGCGCGTGTGTGTGTGCGCGTGTGTGTGTGTGAGAGAGAGACAGAGAGAGAGAGAGAAAGACAAAGTGTGTGTGTGTTGGGGTGACAGGCTATGACTGCGACAGATGAGGCTCGTGTGTTAATGTGGACCCCACCGGGACTCACAGGAAGACTATTCCTCAGAACATGTGTCTTTGGAATAGAATACACGTTGTCATTCTTATCCTCCCCCTCTCCCCTGTGGTTGTAGTCCCCCATTTCAGAGTGCTTATTCCAGGATTCCGTTTGTTGCCTGTGCACATTTGTTGACACGGAATGCACAGACACTTGAGATCATCTTTGTAAACTAGAGGTGATTCTAGTGTCAGTGGGGGCCCTGAACAGGAATGAATGAACATTCGAAATAAATGGCAACTATTATAGTTTAAAGTTGAGCTTTTTTTCCACCATCTAGTGGCTTGGGGGCCCCAAGCAGCTGCCTGCTTAGCCTGGCCTAGCCTGACGACAAGATGCTACTCTGTTGTAAACGGCAGGAGCTAGAAAAGACGACAGCGCTGTTGTCCTAGTGACAAGCTGGCTCTGACTACTGGCCGTGCTGTCCTAACATGGTGACACTGTGGCTCTGTAACTTACTGTAACGCCCGCCAGAGCTCTACTCAGCTCACACTGCCAGGAAACGCAGATAATCAGACAAGACGTTAGTCAGCGATCCAGTGTCACAGTAGGTTTGGGTAGGATTTAAATTTACTCTATTTTGTCTCGAAACTAAACATCTCCACATGTATGACACATATCGTGTGTGTGTGTGTGTGTGTGTGTGTGTGTGTGTGTGTGTGTGTGTGTGTGTGTGTGTGTGTGTGTGTGTGTGTGTGTGTGTGTGTGTGTGTACGTGCATGCATGTGTGTGCCTGTGTCTGAGTGTGTGTATTTGTTTGTGTGTCAGAGTGTGTATATTTGTGTCTGGACTGTGTGTCTGTCGCTACCTAACTAAAAAAAAAAAAATCCTCAGATCTTTTTGAGCGCAAATTCCTTGTCAGCAAAAAAAAATCATCCAAAATTCACATCAACATAGACCACAAAAAAGTTGTACTTAATTTCCCCCAATTGTCAGTACCATTCTAGGCTTCTTTACTTTGTAACCGGCTTTGAGCGCTACCCCATACCACTTAGTAGCATAATAAATAATGTGAGCCCATAGCGCACGGCCATCAGCATCATACTTTTATGAGACAAGTGATTGATGGTGTGCAGATATGCCCCTTCTGCTGAATTTGCCTTGGCTGGCAGACGCCCCTGCTTACTGGACGCTGAGTCACGGCTCCCATCAGTGTTGCCAGATGTGTCTGATCAAATCCCGCCCAAAAGGTTCTCAAAAACCGCCAAAATGCGCTAAATTCCGCCCAATTTCAGCAAATTGCATTGACTTCTATGGGCCCAAAACTGCAGAAAAAACATCAAATGGCCAATTTTTCCCGTTTTTACCCGCAGACTGTCATCCCAAGTAGCCCAATTGGGCGGGTAGCCGCCCAATCTGGCAACACTGACTCCCATAGACGGAGGAATGTTGATGTGGCTCTCTTGAGACAACGCACTCTGTTTAAGGTTATGAGAATGCGTTTTACGTGCTTCCTCTCCTCTACTCTGGCTTGGCTTGTCTACCACAACTTGTGGAGAACAGTGAAAAGACACTGCTCTTTTGCTCTTGTATTGCTTCTGTGGTCAGCTCGGGTGCGTTTCTCAAAAGTGTAGTTGTTAGCATCTTGGGTAGTTGCCAATGGGAAATCACATCGCATCGCAAACAACATAGTAGCTAATGTACGGTACTGTAGTTAGCAACTATGGTTTCGAGAAATTTACCCCAGCTCGGGTGCTAGTCTACTCTCTGTTCCTTAGAGGCTGAGATGGAGCCATGAGCCAGGCCTGTTTAAATCTCCCAAACGACCTGTCCTCAAGATGGTGATGGTGTCAACATCTCCAGTGGACCTCTCTTTCTCTCTCCCTCTCCCTCTCCCTCTCCCTCTCTCTCTCTCTCTCTCTCTCTCTCTCTCTCTCTCTCTCTCTCTCTCTCTCTCTCTCTCTCTCTCTCTCTCTCTTTCTCTCTCTCGGTACCACCCAGTCTGGCGTCATGGGAGAATACAAGGGAGAGAAAGAAAGAAAGAGAGAGAGATAGGCCTAGGAAAATGTAGAGAGAGGGAGAGAGAAAGAGATTGTGCACGCCACGAGTTGCCAAAAGGTTAACGGCGCTGTGTTTTTGACCTTTGCCCCCGTCTGCAGGGGAGTTGGGGTGTGCTGCAGGACCACGCTGAGCGGGACTGCACCGAGGCACTCCATAAATCACCCCCCCCCTCCTCTCCTCTCCTCTCCTCTCTTCTCTTCTCTTCTCTTCTCTTCTCTTCTCTTCTCTTCTCTTCTCTTCTCTTCTCTTCTCTTCTCTTCTCCTCTCCTCTCCTCTCCTCTCCTCTCTTCTCTTCTCTTCTCTTCCCTTCTCTTCTCTTCTCTTCTCTTCTCTTCTCTTCTCTTCTCTTCTCTTCTCTTCTCTTCTCTTCTCTTCTCTTCTCTTCTCTTCTCTCCTCTCATCTTGTCTCCTCTTCTCTCTTCTCTCCTCTCTTCTCTCTTCTCCGCATAGCGCCAGCCCATGTGGGGAGTAATTGAAACCACACTCAAGAAGCTGTGGATGTGCCAAAGGGAGGCAGCGTGGAAGAGAGAGAGAGAGAGAGAGAGAGAGAGAGATGAAGAGAGAGAGACAGACAGAGAGAGAGAGAAGCGAGAGAAAGCGAGAAGAGAGGGAGTTAAGTCCATCCCATGGGCCCCTCAGGACCATATGCTCTTATGGGTGAGGAAGGAGCCGTGGGCTGGCGTGAGTAAGAGTAGAGCCAGAGCTACCTGCCATGCCTGAAGAGGTGTGCATCATCTCCCCCAAGCACCCCGCTTTAATAAATGATCACCACTTACACTCAGCCGGGCGCATGCAAAACTCCACCGTTTAATATGTAATAATGTATTTATGGGTCTTCTGTGGGCCGTCAAACATCGCATTCTGAGGTTTTTTTTACTCCTGATGTTTAAGACGTGACAGGACTGGCAGCTCAGACGTGATATGTCCTGGCAGGAGGTGGAGATACCCTAGAATGGCCAAGGATTCATGACATGATATCTGAGGAACTACACTGCACAGTGAAAAATGCAGTGTTAATTCAGCTCTGTTCTTGGAATATTTGGTCCTAATAGATTTAGTGTTTACAGAAATATATGACTTGAAAGTATTAATTCAACACTCAGAGAGTTAACTTTAACAATATATACTCCGAATAGTGTTGAATCAACACTGCATTTGGGATTGGATTTATGAGGGGAAATTTTATTTATCTATATTTTATGTAGCCTATATACAATATACTGTGTTATAGTCTTGGAATCCCCCAAAAAATCACCATCACATTGTTAAGACTTGTTGCAAAAAGAATTGGCCATAATCCCTTTAAGTCTGGAACACATTTGACTGTTAAGAGTAGGTCTCACTGGCATTTGTCCCCCTCGCACCAGTGAGATAGCGTTACAGTTGACGGTGTTGAACCATGCAATTCCGCCCGGAGCCCTACACCTCACCTGCTTATCAGGGGTGAGGAAAAGAGCAGCTGAAAACCTTTGAACACTCATCCTCATCCTCTCACCACTTTCATTTGGCATTGGTCATCATTTCCAATTCCTGTTTTGCCTTCACAACACTGTAAACAGGACAGCACACATATTGTGTGTGTGTGTGTGTGTGTGTGTGTGTCTGTCTGTCTGTCTGTCTGTCTGTCTGTCTGTCTGTCTGTCTGTCTGTCTGTCTGTCTGTCTGTCTGTCTGTCTGTCCATGTGGTGAGGGGTGTTCTGGTGTTGTGTTTGAGTGTGTGTGTTGAAGCAGGGGGTGTTGTGGGAGGGGGGCGGGGTGCAGGCTATTTTAGGCCATGAGAACACATGTGGGTGTGAGTATTGTTTGTGGTTTCCATGCTGACTTGGCCAAAACTGCTCTGGCTGGACAATAAAAATGGACTACTCCACCGATCAGATCAGTCCAGTCCTGGCTGATGTCGCATCAACATCACAAGTCTTACAGGCATACATCATAAAGGAAGTACCCACAGTCTGACATGAGAATAATTTCTCGAATGCATACGTCTGCCAACCAAATCTCAGCTGTTTATGTGTCCTCATGTCTGATAATCCCTGAAGAACAGCAGTGTTAAGCTCTCACAGCACTGAAATTCCAGCTTTATCCATGTACTATAAACAGCATTGTTTGGACATGGCAGCCCATAGAACTGCATCGCAGGGTTTGAAGAGACATTTTGATGTGCTTGATATCTTTATTACAGTACGTGACTGAATGGTCATGATTACATAATTACAAGGTGGATAATATTTTATCAGTCAATTTTTGTAGCTCTACTCCCTTCTGTGTCTTTTCACCGGCGAAGATGACAGGCAATATAATATGACTTTATCCTGTGTGTGTGCTGTGCACGGTCGTCTGTGTACAGTATAGTTGCCGCAATGCTGCCTTGTTGTGTATCTATCTATTTATATTCTGTAATCTAGTGTACATCTGGCATTTTAGCACTCCACTTACAGCTACTGTCAACTACAGCCTTTTGCTGTCCTGGTCTGTGTTTCCTCACAGCCTTAGTGGAATGGGTTAACATCAAATGCGACCACACTATGATTGCCACTAATGTTTAACACACTGTACCTTCCCATTAAACACAGTAGGGTAGGAATAATGAAATAAGTGAAACTCGATGGTGCATTATATGATATCTTCAGAAAGTGAGAGAACAAGCTTGAAATGGGGTAAAATAAGACGCCATTTTTCCATTTAGAGACTAGTGTGCTGTCTTGAATGTCTCTGTCAGCGGTAGACCAAGAGCTTTGTCATAGTTTGTTATGAAGTACAGACATTTTCAAGCATTCAATCCTTTCCTTCAGATTTGTCACCATTCAATTCTGACACTTTTACTGTGAATATTTTCATCCGCAATATTTCTAGTATATTGTATTTCCAGTGACTAACTAATTAATTGGTCTCATAATTGGAGACCAATATTGTTCACATTAAAAAACCCTCATTATTGTCAGAGATTCTGTAAGCATTGCACACTTTTGCTCCAGTGTTATACTCAACCAAGTTCATGATTTTATTCAGATTATTATACCCATCAACAGTGAATAGAAATCTGCTGCATTTTATAAACAGAGCCCTGATCTTTGGTGGAACAGGTGTTAACCCTAAAACATCAACAAATGTGTTACATTATTATACAAACAAGTTACATTGTTTTCTTCTCAGGAAACATGCTGAAAAAGAAACGACAGTCTTTGGCAAAACTTGGCACACATAATAATGTGATGGTCACATTATTGGCCTGTATAATATTTTTTAATCTTTTTAAATTACTTTTTGAGGAAACAATAATGTAGCACCACAGGCCAAAGATTAAGAGAGTACCCCCTGAAACACCCACAAACCCTACAGCAGGAATGATCTTTCTCAGACCAAGTACTGTGTCACTGCAGCAATAACACCCAATGACACATTAAATTACAGTGAGCTGTTTTTGAGCCATGCTTGGAAGTGTCCTCAACCTGTCCTGCTAATTAGCCTCTTAGTCTTTATGGCCATGGCATAAACCTTTGATCTCCCCCACTGCACTGTCAAATAAATTACAATATTATACGGATAGCCATCGAATATCTTTTCAATATATTATTATTATTGTCTGCTTCTGTGGAATAAATCACACATTGTGTATAAATTACATTAAAGGCGTATAAATTATTTCTTTCTGGTCTTGAAACTCATGAATCAGAGGTCGGGATGTTTTTTTTTATTGCAAAGTTAGAAATCAGCGGTGCCATATAATTTCCATCACTTTGACCTTCACATTAAATCATTTACTCTACTGTATGAGATGGAGATTGGATACTTCCACCACAGAAGATTGTGTTACAGGAAATTTAAAGTTCAGTAAACATTCCTCTATAGCATTCAACATTTGTCATCGATATTTATTTTGTAATTACCTCATGCCTCTATAAGTCCTGAGAGGAGGGTTCTAATTAGGCAGTTTCTATGTGGCAGACCTGTCTCTACTTTCCTTTACAAGTCTCCATACACACGTTTCCGCCAATATCAGTCACTCAGAATCTTCTACCTTGGACGGTAAAGGGGACCCAGCCTCTTTAGATTTACAATGTAATTTCTCTGGCCCTTATCTTCCGTTTTAACATCAAGCTCGAGACCAGTTAACCGAGGAACTCCCTTAACTGTCAGGTCTAAAATATGACCTTTTTGAGTTCTGTCTCGCGTCTAGCGTCCAATGGGTTATAGTGATTTAGCACCACAGTGCTCCTAACGATACCGCTTAACAAGTATGGAAAGAAACACTGACACAGTAACTGGATATTATATCCTTTTATGCGGAGCCTAGGCCAGGGTAGACAGCAACGGGGTGAACTTTGAAGTGGCCCTAATGGTCTTCATGGTCCCTCAACCATGGGTCTTTTTATGAAAAGTGCCATAGGAGGCTGGTTGGCTGGAGCTACCCAACCCATTAGGTTTAATTGGCACTGGTCTTCAGTCCACGCGTTAAGTGCTCCAAAACACAGCTCTCCACTTACTCCCCAAACACTCTGTTTATTTATTCCAAAATGCACTTCTTCCAGCGAGTGAAATTGGTCCTGGCCTTGCCTGCGTCCATCCAGTCGTATCAGTCCCACTTTGGCTCACAATTTCATTTCGCAGACCTTCAGTCCATATTACACATTACACCCCCCTCGCCCCCCGTGTAGAAAAAAAAGAACATTAGAAAATATTTCTTTAGAGAATCTGACATTCTCATCTCGTTATTTGGTTTGTCATAGTGGGATGAGAGGAAAACCTGAGGGACCATGGGAAAGCCAGAAAACCTACCAAAGTGCTGGAGGAGTCAAACCTGCCAACAGAACAACACACAGCACTCTTGCCAGACCATTTTCCCTGACGGATTTGTTTGGAAAGTCTCCAGCTCTATTCGATAGTTGTCAAGTCCTGGTGGCGGGTTTATTGGGTGACAAGCTCTAGCTTGGCTGTCTGCAGCACAATATGGAATGGCTCCCAAAATTACAAAAAGGAGAAAAGAGAAGGGAGAACAGACTAGAGCGATTGTTTCTATAGCTGTTGGAGAATGTTGAATCACACAATACTTCCATTTCTTTGCTTCTCTGTCAGGTTCAGGACAAGAATTAGTTTCGGTTTGTTTTCTTGACTCCAACTTTTTAATCTCCTCTTTCTTTATTTTTTTATTTAAGACTCCAGAACCTAAGATGAAATGCCCCCACTTACAACAACAATACACTTGTCCCACTTTACTGTATTCCTTCATTTATTGCCTTTTTCAAATTCTTCTTTTTTTAAATCTTCCCTCAGTTCTAACTCATGTCAACAGACAAAGCAAGAGTAGATTATCACCTTCCAACTTGCAATATGATTCAAAGGACAACACGTTAATATATTTACTGCTGGAGGAGCCAGCGAGCGTTGCAAAGGAAGGCAAGGCAGCCACTGACAGGCGCTGCTCTGACATTGTCCATGGCTGCTGCGTTTCAGTGCTATCGATCACATGGAGGTATTTAGAGGCCTATCGCAGCAATTCAGCTCAAATTGTGGATAATGATACTGTGAAATAGCAGGCGAGGTGACCCAGGAGAGTAGGCTGCTCAGATTAGGGGGCTGCTTCAGTGTATTTGGCCTACGAGGGCTTGAAGAGCCAACTTGGACAGTGTTGCCAGATTGGGTGGTTTCCTGCTAAATTGGGCAGCTGATTATGACCGTCTGTTGGTAAAATAGGTGAAAAGGGGCATTTGGGCAGGTTTTTCAGCTGATTTATGGCCATAGAAATCAATAGAATTTAGTTCAAATTGGGCGGTATTTAGTGCTTCCAGGTAGGTTTTGAGCATTTTGGGGTTGGAAATGATCAGTCTCATCTGGCAACCCTGAACTGGGAAGCACAGCCAAATAGCAGTGGTGGTGATGATGATGGTGGTGGTCGCGGCGATCTCTGACTCTCTGTCTTTATCTCACTGTGGAAAACCCACATTAAAGTCCCTCCTAGTTTCTTCTTCCGCCACAGACCGCATGGGCTAGAGCCAGACATGGGATAGCATGGCTAGCTAGCTGGGGGAGCAGGTTCCATTGGGTGCTTGTTTCCGTGCTATTAATGCCTTTAAAGTGTGTCCTTGAGACCAGGGAAGCTGGCAGGGAGAGGGACAAAGGGGTCAATTGTCCCGGGCCCAGGTAGAAAGGGCGTCCAGAATTGGTTCCCCATTACATTGTATTTTATGTATTGTTTGGGGGGGCTTTTAGATTAGCTTTTAGATTTTTCCTGGGATTCAACCAAAGCTGTTAGCGGCCCTGCTTGAGACTGGTGGAAAGAACCGGTCTTGTCTTTCTCTGGATGAGTGGTCAGCTTTCTCTCATTTCCCCCCCTTCTCTCTCTCTCAACAGTACCAGAACGTCAGAGTCAGAGTCCCAGATGCATGGTGGGAAGACTGACTAATGCCCTGCTATCGTTAATGGCATTATTAGTAAGCTCTAATACGTTCTAATCTCACATTGCCTCAGTGTTTTTCACCACCAGTATGCTCATGTGCACAGTGGCTGGACAGCAATCACTGCGCCACTGTGCACTTCATTTCCAGCTTTAAAAAATAAATAAAAATGGAAGAATTTATGGACTTGTGTCAAGGTTGTGCTAACTATTCGTGGATTCATATTTCCTTCATTGAAGATATGTGGTGCCTTTGCAAATTGCCTTTGCCTTTGTACAGTCATGTCATGGCCATGAACATACGTATCTGTGTGCATATTACTGAAGTCTGCATTGTTATTATCTGTTGGTTTCAAGGATGGATCCAAAGGTTCAACATGTCCTCTCTCCATACGTACTTCTGCCTTCAATTGCTTTGTCCGATATGGAATTCCTTGAAACGTCTGTTTGAAGAGGAGGTAAGTATGTCTATTTTGGGGCAATTTAGTAACATTTGGCATTGAATTCCAACCCATATACTACAGTATATTTTACAGATGCATTCATGCTGATCATTAGAGGTCTGCTTCAGGGTACATTATTGTACAGTATGCCTTGGTGCCTGAAGTTGAAGCACTCTGTGTGAACTCACTCTCACTGACCTGACCAGTGCGCCTGTGCTAGTGTGCCCCTCTCTCTCTCTCTCTCTCTCTCTCTCTCTCTCTCTCTCTCTCTCTCTCTCTCTCTCTCGGAGGGCGCCTCATCTGAGAAACTGAAGGCCACTGAGTTTGACTTTCCATCATGTTGGAGGGCACTTCGCCAATCAAAACCTGTTTTAAAAATAGCACACATCACACAGTCAGCGGGGAATGTCGAGCAAAAAATGTCACTCTTACACCCATCACTGGGAGATATTCACCCGGATCACCTTACACTTAACTTGGTATCCACACTTCTAAGAAATATGTACGCCGCTATCCTTGATGCTGCCCCAGAATAAAGAAAACGAACTGCATTTAACAGGGCATGAAATCTAAAAAATTCAAAATATTATTTCTTTGTCATTGTCTGTGGAAGAATTTTTTTTTCTCTCTTGGACATTAAAACCCTTTCTTTAAAAAGAAAATCGTATAGTCTTTCATCATCACAACCACAGTAATGTCAAGTTAATTTTGTTTTATTTTTCAATTTCAAGAAAAGTCTCACTTTTCTCTTGTGAGAAACAAAAACATGTTTTTTTTTTCCATCCACTGAAAAGTAAAATGACCGTTTCAAATGAATAAGTGCAATAACTTATTACAAGGACATACAGAATTATTTAAAGTCACAAATAAGATTAGAAATATCAGAATATTATTTGGTAGCAAAACAAAAAAATCCAAAAGCCATAAAAGCAAAACAGAGTATTTTAAATCCACAAAAAAATCAGACTAATCAGTCCAACCAGCCAAACCAATTCAAACAAACAAACAAAAACAAATGTTGAATACTACTTAAAAGCAAATTAGTTACAATGTAAAGAGTACATATTTAACACACTTGAAACGTCATCATTTGTTAATGTTACACAAAAAAAAGCTGATTCATAAAAATGCACATCCTGTATAAACACACAAAACAATGCAATCATTGTCAACGGCCCAGACTCAGTAGTATCAATATGAAAGGGGATGCTTTGGCGCAGTGCTTTTCGTTGAAGTGTAGCGGGGTCGGTCTGTGGCTGATGAGGACGGCTTATCTGGCTTTCACCAGCACGATGTATGTAGACTACACCGCACCGCACCGTCGCGAAGATACATATGGCTCCAGGAAGGCGACGGCTTGTTTTGTGGGGTCAATATTTCATTGGGTGGATCGGGGGAGGGTGTTGAGGGGTGAGAACAAGTATACGTACGTATGCGTGCATGTGTGTCTTTCAAGGATGTTTCTTACAGGACCCAAAAAAAACCTCTTATTTGGAAACGTGAAACTCCTGGGGATCAAGGGGTCTTTTTAAGTGTTTTTTAAATGAATTCTTTTAAAGTGCTCTCTCGCTCTCGGCCCGGTTTGGCCCAATTGTTGACTTTGGAAGCATCCTTTGCACTGTTCTCATGTGATGTGATGTGATGTATGTGGCGCAGCCTTGTGGGTCCGGTTTACAACGCTGACAGTAGTCAGGGCAGGTTAATTATATCAAGAGAGACAGTAATGGGTTGATTGTGATACAAATGAATGTGGGAGAAAGCAGAAAGCGTCTGTTGCTCGGGACCAGAGTATGGTTTTCATTTAGAAGTTTGGAAAGGAGCTCGCCGAGCAGAGCCAGGGTATCAGGTTTTGCCCTCCCCTCACACACACACACACACACACACACACACACACACACACACACCCCAAATTTGAAACAGCTTTGTTTCACCTCTATCGGAATCTGATAAAGCGCCCCAAAACATGGAGTATAATTGAGTTTCCTCCCGGACCTCCGCCCAACCCCCCACCCCCCACGCACACACACACACACACACACACACACACACACACATTCACAACACACACACACACGCACACACACACACACACACACACACACACACACACACACACACACACACACACACACACACACACACACACACACACACTGCATGTACAAGTATACACACAGATACTACACTGCAATGGCAGTCCGGTTATGATACGTATGTCCCCGACAAAACTCTGAGCATCCATACACAGCAAGTTTCCTGGCTGCCACGCGGAGGTGAACCACAGCAGGGGGTTGGGAGGGGGTTAGGGGGTGGATGGGGCAGAGGAGGAGTAACCTGCCTGCGTCCCTTGTCCAGCGCTCCCTTAAGTGGGGTGGTGAAACCGGACACCCGGAGCTGGCTGGGGGGGCCCTTCCACACGAAGCTTCGGGGCCAGGAACTTTAATGAAGTCCGCCTCGCGTCCCAGCTCCGGTGACAGCCCTGTCACTCGAGTAAACACAGAGCGCTCTCGCAGCCCTTCTCTTCTTAATCAACGGGGCGACGGCCAGCTTATTACCTTAGGGCCGGGAGAATGCTGAGCATGTGGAGACTAGAGGGCTGTCGTACGGGTATTACCCGTCCCCGTGCCCTTCCAACGAGATGGGCGAGATACCCAATACTCCGCATGGCAGGGGCAGCTGGGGGGATGTCAGCAGCTGAGGAGAGCGGCGCGGGGGATTGTTGGCCTGACACAAGCTTCCTGTTGTTGTCCATCGGAGATATGCTGATATCTGCTGTAGAGCAAGCGGCATTTAAACTGACTTGACTTCTCAAGCTTCAACCTTTTTTTCTCTCTCTCTCTCTCTCTCTTTCTCTCTGTGGTGATCCATGTTGGAATATATTTATTAACAAAACAGATCTTTGGCTGCTTAATGGGTGATGATCAAAACTTTGAAATCCCATGTTACTAACTGTCTGCTTGGAACGAAAAAAAAAGAAAGAAAAAAAGAAAAGAAAGCGAGAAATTCTCCCACATTTTTGAAAAGACAGAAGAAACAACCAAACCCTTTTTGGCTCATGATCTGGGAGTCGGTTGTGGTTGTCTGAAAAATTTGGAGTGCTGATTGCGACAGGTGGCCCCGTGGGGATGCAGTGTTTCTAAACAAGCTCCTCTGGAGCCTCGATTGATCTGCATGGGCCCGGCCCTGCGAAAAACCAGAATCGAGGAGAGCAGGGAAGCCGACAAAGGGGGGACAAAGGGGTCAGTTCCGGCCCAAGGGAAATGGGGGCGGGGGGCATAATTGGGTCCTCATTACATTGACTGTATTGGGTGGGGGCCCTTTCAGATGACTTTGTCCTGGGCCCAGCCAATGCTGTCAGCGGCCCTGGAGGAGAGTCAAGTCAAGTGAGCGAGCGAAGGGGAGCGAGGCCCTTGGCTCTGTCACGCGACGCTGATTGGGAGTGTCTGCGGTGCGATTGCTTGGCGGGGGCCAACCATCCACTCTCCACCACCCTCCACCACTCAGCTCTCCATCCTTCTATGCTCGGCTGGTGTTGAAGGGAGGCTGCTGTGTGTTATTCCTGGCCAGAGGGGGGTGGGGGGGCAGGGGGGGGGCGTGCAGAGGGGACACCGTTTCCTGTAACATTAGCCCCAGCGCAGGGAGGGGGACCTAAGGATACAGGCCTCTGTGGGGAGGTGACTTGTTCACTCTAAATCACTGCCAATCTCACGGCCTCCCTCCCTTACTCCCTCCCCCCACCCACCTTCCTCTGGCAATGCCTCCTCCTCCTCCTCCTCCTCCTCCTCCCTCCGCCTCCTCCTCCTCCTCCCTCCCTCCCTCCCACCTTCCTCTGGCAATGCCTCCTCCTCCACCACCTCCTCCTCCTCCTCTTCCTTCGCCTTGGCCTTCTCAACAACACAGAGGAGGCCTTTAAACTCTGGCTCTGTTTCTCCCCACAGGCTAAGCAAACTACCTTCTCTGGAGAGGTTGTGTATGTGTGTGTGTGCCTGTGTGCGTGTGCGTGCTAGGGGTTACCTTTGAGATGTCTGTTACACCAAGGCAGAGTCGTGACAGATGTCTGTCCTCACTCAGATGTGAGAGACGTTGACTTCAAACGTTGAAAAGGTCCAGATGAAAAGGTACACACATTATATATACAAGTGCCACCACTCAACCCCTCAACCCCTGACATTACACCATGTTGGCTTTGTGTAGAGAGGGACCAACCTCAGTGTCAGCTAACACTGAGAATAGGAGAGGAGAGGAGAGGGGGGTGAGGAGAGGAGAGGGGGGTGAGGAGAGGAGAGGGGGGTGAGGAGAGGAGAGGAGAGGGGAGGAGAGGAGAGGAGAGGAGACGGCAGGAGAGGAGAGGAGGTGAGAGGAGAGAATAGGAGAGCAGAGCAGTGGAGACGAGAGAATAGAAGAGGAGAGGAGACGGCAGGAGAGGAGAGGAGTGGAGAGGAGAGGAGAGGAGAGGAGAGATGAGGAAAGGAGAGGGGAGGGGAGGAGAGGAGTGTGTTTAGGGATCCCTGGGACGCAGATGCTCTCTGGGGCTCACAGCCAGATCAGGTGGCTTCATAAAAAATAACTGCAGACCTGTAGTAGACCAAGCAGTTGCAAATATACACAAACACACACACACACACACTTTCCAGGACACACATCAGGCAACACACACACACACACACACACACTGACACACACATCAGTAAACACATATACACACACCAACACACTCAACATTCAGTGTTACATAGTATATGTTTTTTTTCCTTCTTCTAAACAGTCACGTGTCATTCCTTCATGCACTGTACACAGGGGCGGCAGTAAAAGCAGAGTAGTGCAGTCCTGTGCCAGCTTGGCAGGCTTCTGGCCTCGCTGCCTGGTTTAGGTCAATTCCTTCTGGCCTGGTGAGGTCACATCCTTCTGGCCGGGTGATGTCACATCCTTCTGGCCTGGTGAGGTCACATCCTTCTGGCCTGGTGAGGTCACATCCTTCTGGCCTGGTGAGGTCACATCCCCTCTCTCCTCCTTTGCAGCCTCGGCACAGCTTCATCCACTACCTCTCAAAACATCGCCCTTTCGACCCTTAACCCCCTCACCCACCTCCCCACGCCACCCCACCCTCAGCTCCCCATCCCCATCCCCATTCCCATCCCCTCCCCAACCACCCAAAATCTCCCACTTACTCACACAGAAAATATTATAATAACAACAAAAGTACAACAGAACACATTCTCCCCCTTGAAAACGCCATTGGAGAGAGATAGAGAAAAAATAGAAACACATTTCTTGCTAGGCCATTTTCTTTGCCCCACTCATCTCTTTTCCACCTCTCTATTACTTCTTACTCCTTCTAGAAAACATTCGCAATGGAGTCCTCATGTAGTAGATGTTACACTTGCTCTCTGCAATGATGAGAGCTCCGTGTGTGAGTACAGCTGCGGTATTTTCTGCCAAAAGTCCTTCAAACCAGATGAGGAGAAGAGGATGAGCTGATAGATGATGAACTGTAGACGGTTGATTGGGGTCCAGTTGGGTTATGGTGCGGTTGTGGTGATGAAGATGTACTGTATGTTTGTATGTGTGCGTGTACATGTGTATGTGTTTGTCTCTGTGTGTGTGTGTGTGTGTGTGTGTGTGTGTGTGTGTGTGTGTGTGTGTGTGTGTGTGTGTGTGTGTGTGTGTGTGTGTGTGTATGTGTGCGTGTCCTGTGGTTCAGGAGATGGTGGCACTCTGCTTACATGTGTACGTACGTGCTCTACAAGAGTGTGTGTGTGTGTGTGTGTGTGAGGCCATGTTCCAGTCAGCATCATCGTGTAGTCCATAAGAGGGCAGAGCTGCATTTGGGGAGAGTGTATGTAATGGTATATGCCAATCAAGGGACACATCATGGGGGCTGGGAGATGGTGGAGATTTGTGTACTGTACGTATTGTGTGTAGTATATACGTATGTATGCATAGGGTGTGTCCCAGTCGGGTGGCACATCTTGTGAACCAGGAGATGGCAGGGCTCTTCTTTGTACTGTATGTGTACTGTAATGTACGCGTGTGTAGTATACTATGTGTATGTATGGGGCCATGTCCCAAATCGTGTGGCCTAGGAGGAGATGACCATGCTCGCCTGTATACTATGTGTATGTATGGGGACATGTCCTCATCATGAGATGGCAGAGCTCTTCTGTATACTATGTGTATGTATGGGGACATGTCCTCATCATGAGATGGCAGAGCTCTTCTGTGTACTGTATGTACAGTATTGTGTGTAGTATACTGTATGTGTGCAGTATACTATGTGTATGTATAGGCCCATCATGTAGCCCAGGAGATGGCCGCGCTGTGCTCCTTGGCTTTCATGCGCAGCGTGGCGATGCTGGACGACTTGCGGTCGGGGTCCACGGAGTTCAGATCGTAGCCGTTGACTCCGATGGCGCCCACGCCGACGCCCACGCCGCCCATGCCAGGCGGGCTGCCGAAGAGGCTGCCCATGTGTGTCTGGCCCATGTGACCACCGGGGCTGGGCACACCCAGGAAGTCGGACACCGCGCCACTGCCGGCGTGTGGGTGTGGCGTCATGCAGGGGGTGACTGTATCGCAGGGCACCACGCAGCCGGGCACCGGTGACGCCGCGCTACCGCCGCCTATCCACGATGGGTTTTGGATCTGCAATTGGGTTGGGGGGAGAAAAGGGAAGGGGAGAGCAAAGAAGCGCTGTTAACCCTAACCCTGAAAGCTTTGCTATAAATCATTGTGACATTTTAACCCCGTAGCACAGAAAATATGTTGTAACCTTACTGTCACCAATCACCAGTCTCTCGGTAATGTCATAGCAATGTCGTTATGATGTACCACATCATAGCTCATTATCATGATATTTGCTGAAGTTCAACTACAAACTCTTGCTAATGTTGCTCAAGCCACCCAAATCACTTTAGTCTCTTTTGTCAGCACCTGCTCTATACAAAGCCAATTACTTCCGGTGCCATTGTTGTGTTTGCACAGTTAGTACCTTACCCCTCCTTCCCTCCCCTGTGATTGGTTTACCCTGTGCATGGCATTGATACCAAATAGGCATCGCTTTCACTTTTATTTAATGAGTAGTACAATCTTAGTACACAGAGCTACCGTACGTATGCTGAAATTTGAATTTTGTACAAGCCAACATGTCAGCTTGTTCAGGGAATTGCTTCTGTCAGCACTATTTTCCCTTTTTCTCTTTGCAGTTCAATCTTGTTATATCTTCATTAAGTGAGCTATTTTTGGCCTTAATCTGCTCCATTGTTATAGTAGCTAGCATTTACTCCTAGATATCCTAGATAAAATACTGAGTGTTGCCTCTCACTTTAAAAAGTCCTATGGTGGGTTCCTGATCCTGAACTTCTCTTCCTATTCAGCATTGGCACACCAGTGTCCCATGTCTCTACAGTATATTCATCCTTTAAAAACCAATAAACAGACTGAAGAAAAATAATTTGGATAGGACTATCCATGCATTGAGTTATACAGTAAAGTCTCCATGAGAAACTGGGTGTTCCTGTGCGTAGTTGTCAGGGCAGATGAGTATGGGGAGCTCATTGGCAAAGGAGAAGTAAATGTCCCCATCCCTAACCCTAAAGTGTAAAGTGCCACCACCACCAAAATGGTTCCCAACTGGCTTGCAATGTACTGTGTATACACCATGCCATGATGCTATGTTTTTGTACGTCTGTAAATTTCTCTGGGCAAGTGAGTAAGGGCAGCTCATTGGCAGAGGAGAAGTGCATGTGTGCCCAAACCCACCCCTAACCCTAAACATGGTGTAAAGTGCCCCACCAAAATGGTTCAAAACTGGGTTTTTATGGATACGGAATGTCATGCTTACATACCTATACGTAGTTCTCTGGGTGGGTGTGTAGAGGGAGCTCATAGGCAGAGGAGAAGTATGTATGTGTGTCCAGTCCAAACCCATCCCTAACCCTAACCTGTAACATGGTGTAAAGTGGACCACCAAAATGGTTCAAAACTGGATTTTGATGGATATTGCACTAGCATGTCATGTTACGTACCTGTGCGTAGTTCTCTGGGCACCCCACCCCTAACCCTAACCTGTAACATGGTGTTAAGTGCCCCGCCAAAAAAGGGCGGCATCTCACAATGTCATGTTTTACGTACCTGCGCGTAGTTCTCTGGGCGGGTGAGTAGAGGAAGCTCGTACTGTTGGCAGAGAAGTACATGTATGCGTGCCGGGGTCAGCTCTATGTTCCCACAGCCAATTGGTACCACAGCCCATTGGTCCCACTGCCCAATGGTCCCACAGCTTATTCCTGCTGCTCCATATTCCCACATTTTTTAAGAAATTATTTTAATATGTTCCACAACTCCATGTTCCCACATTTCCGAGTAGACTAAGAGAACGTGCCTTTCTCCCCACCATGGAACAATGTGTGAACATGGAGCTGCAGGAATATGCTGTGGGACCATTGGGAAGTGGGACCAATGGGCCTTAAAAATACTGTTAAAAGATTTAGTGATGTGAGACCAATGGTCTGTGGGACCAGTGGGCTGTCGGAACATAGACACGCTCCCATGTGTCCCCATACCAAAGCCACCACTAATCCTAACTTGTAACATGGTGTAAAGAGCCTCACCAAAAGGGTCGGCATCTCACAATGTCATGTTTTACATACCTGTGCGTAGTTCTCTGGGCGGGTGAGTAGAGGCAGCTCGTAGGCAGAGGAGAAGTGAGTGCGGACCTGCTGCATCTGACCGAAGCGCTCTCTCTTCCTCCACTTCGCACGACGGTTTTGAAACCACACCTGCAGAACAAGTAGAGAAGATTCCAGAAAACACAGAATGAGGTGTTATTATTCTTGTGCAAACACATACTGTACGCTTGGTGGACTTGTAGCCTGATTATCATCGACTTTCAAATCTCTTGGAGACTTGGTCTGGCCAAGAGCATAACAATTAACTTCAACTTCAATTAACAATTGATTTGCCTCCCTTGATTTGCTTTTGGTTGTTTGCATCCTGACAAATTGGGAGGAGTTCCGGATTTTTCCCGGGTTCAGAAACGCTAATTGTATTGCTCCTGGCCTGAGTAGAAGCAACACTGAAGGTGTTTAACGGGTACGCATCATCAGTAGTGTTCCTCTGGGTCATAAGGTGTTTCGGACACTATACACAAAAATACTCGATCAAAGCAAGAGATCCCAAACCTCGCCCACCCAATGTAAGACTGCGTGCCAAAGTCAGGTCTCCTGAGGGGGCGTTGTCCCCTCCTTCTTCTCTTTTTGAGGTGTTTGCACAAGACGTGCGCTACCGCCATCTACAGCGCTAAGGGGACTTCATTTATTCTCAGCCTCAGGACTCCGCAGGTCTCCTAATCGAAGGTCTCCTAAAGGGGCGTTCACCCGACATAAAGTGGATACCGGAAAAGAATCAAAATGACGTATCTCTGTCTAGAATATCTTTGCTATACACCCTTTCCAGAGACGGCCAGCTGCAGGATGATCAGACCTGAGCTTGCGTCCCAAGCCCAAGTAGCCATGAAAGTCACCTTGTTGGCAGACAACTCAGGGGACTATGCAAGGTGTCATTGTGGCCCCTTATTTGGAAGTGTTACCAAAAGTAAAAGTAAATTCATGGTGTATGTACAACACTAGCACATGATATTACATAGCTGTCACAACAGTTAGCCGCCCATTGTACCTAAACTGGAAAGACTGTGTGGTTATGAAAAAACACTAAAAACCTACCAAGAACTCCACCACAAATTTGATCCAACCAGCACAGAGTTAGATGATTGCAAGACTAAGTACACAGGTCTACTGGTTATTACTCAGATAAGTTACCTTTGTTGGAAGGAAATTGTGTCTCTTATTTTTACTTTTACTTTGACAGTATGGTAGCTTTATTATTTTTCAAGGAGAAAAATACAGGCTTCCTGCAGCATACAGTGCTATGGTACACTAACTTGATGCTACACTTGATCTTAGCCAAAAGGCAGAAAAGCAGCCACCAGCATACAGAACACATACCGTAATAGACATTGCATCGCACAGATCCAACATATCACTCATTAGCGCACATCTGTGTGTTCATGGCACATACATAAAAACACCCGGCACAAAGCCAACCCGCTCATCACTGCTAAACACACATCAACACACACCCGCCCTTCACTCCCAAACACACATCAACACGCACCTGCACAGATAAAGATTAGAGGACTCCCCGTCAAGATAGGGTCACCACGGCCGCTATATATCAGCAAATAGCTCTTCAGCGCATTTGATTTACATGTCCACAGGCTAAAAAACACATCAACACATGGGCCTGTGGTAGAGAAGCAGAGTCCGGTAATGGCATGCGATGATATACAGCCGAGGGAGTTTACCGGGGAACCAACCCCAAGCATATGGCACATGTGCTTCAACACATGGTATAAACAGTTTATGCATACTACATACAATATGTGTCAACTCTCAGTGCGTTATGTCTGTCAAAGGACAAAGCCACAACATTTCTGATGCTGAATGGCCACTCGAATCATACAAATGCATGTTAAAGCCATTATTAAGTGTAGAGTAGGAGAATTTGGGGGGAAATAGTTGAAGGGGTAGAAAGTGCACACAAGTCCAAAATCGACTTCCCAAATCCATGCTGGCAAATGTATTGCTATTCAATCATTTTAAATGGGCTGCATAAAATAATTGGGATGCAGTGCTTTCAGTCCTGTCCATATCACAGATCACTACCATGTTTTATTTTTGTGTCAGTGCATTTTATTTATTGATTGCCATCAGGGTGCGATCGTGAGGATTTCAAGATTTATATTCGTCACTGTGAAGAGCTGTGGGAAGCCATGTCCCACTCGAACTTCAAAACGCTTCAACATACATGTATGGCCCTGTCCAACACCTGACACGGATGACCGAGGGAAGTTAAGACGTCTTACGGCTCCACAACAGCCAGGCCATAAATTACTACTTCGAGAGTAGAGCGGAGAGGGGTGGAGCACAGGCTGTCTGCGTCGTCCCATGTGTTGTTTGCTGTGTGCTGGTGCTGGTGTTGTTGCTGTGGTTGTTTGGTACCCATACATCTTTGGTTGACGGTTTGGGGTTGGGTTAGAGCTGAACCACGCGGTGATGGATGGATGCGGCCCTCCTCTGCCCTCTGAGTTAGCACAGGAGGTGAGAGGCCGACACCTCTTAGCTTTCCAGCTGTCAGGAGAGGAGTGGAGCATCTTCTGGCCCGAGACATTTCATGGACGCCCCGCAATGTTACTATGGCAACGTTTCGAGAGTGTGTCCGAAAGAGGAAATGGGGCATAGGAAGTGCAGCATCATCATGTTGTTATATTTCAAGGAGCTGTGGAGACCTTTTTCCTCTCTCATGTGGCCATCCATTTTCTATGTTTTATGGTCGCTGGAATGTTATTGTTGATGATTGTGTGTCCTCCATCTGCCGAAGACAGCTCTGACTCGCAATCAGCTGTAGATCACCGCTGCAGTATAAGAGGGCCCTGCCTGCATGCACGTGTAATGACCTAAACCAGGAAATTCCTCCGCTCTCCGAAGGAAGGGTCCCGAAGACAGAGGGATAGTGCAGAAACATCGATGAGAGAGAGAGAGAGTGCGAGAGAAAGAGAGGGTGAGAACGGTTGAGAGAGAGAGAGCTCATAAATTATCCTTCACTTGAAAGCCTTGCCACAGGTTCCCCCGGCGCTGACACCCGTAGGCTGCTGTCCTCGCTGAGCTATTTATGCACGGCTATGAACTCTTCCCCTGTCGACTCAACTCAGCTCAGCTCCAGGGCAGGTTGTGCCGCTGGCCCGGTCGGCCGCTTTGATTTCGGAGGGTCTTCTGCTTCCCTTCAGCCATCGGCTGGCTGCTGCCTGCTCTGCTCTGCTCTGCGTCTGGTGCTGCTGCGCCCCATTAATCACCCCGAGTGGAGTGGAGTGCACAACGCACCGCTCTCAGAGTCTCTCTCTTTCTATCTAGCTCTCTCTCCCGCTCACTCTCTCTCTCTTTCTGTCTCTGCCCATCTCTCTTCTCTCCATCTCTCTCTCACTCTTTCTTCTCCTCCTCTTTTCTCTCTTCACTCTTTCTTTCTTTCACTCTGTCCCTCACTCTTTCTTCTCTCCCTCTCTCTCTCCCTCCCTCTCCCTCTCTCTCTCTCTGGCCTGTCAGCAGCATGGCGAGACCAGAAAGCCGCAGTTTATCCACGCTTGTGGCATGCATCAAAAACGCCAAGGGTGAAAAATGGCCGCCCGCTCATTAAACACGCAATGAAACGCAACTTATCTCAACTAGGTGGCAGCGGTCGACGTCAAATGCATCCGCATGGCTGCCAGACCAGGCCAGAGCAGAGCGTCCCCTGGGACAGAGGAGCTGATGAAAGTCAGCGTAGCCTGCTGCTCCTCTCAAGCAGGACCTAAGCAAAGATGGATTACTGCACAGGCCTACGGGGCCCAGGCCCAGGGCCCCAAGAGTCAAGGAGGGCCCTGAAGGGCAAAGCTCTTTTTTTTTCATATTGCATAAGAAGTCGTGCCTAGTGGTTAGAGAGTTGGTCTTTCAATCTAGGGGTTGCTGGTTCGAATCCCCCCTGACCTCTCCCTCCATGGCTAAAGTGATCTTGAGCAAGACACCTAACCCCACATTGCTCCAGGGACTGTAACCAATACCCTGAAAAACAATAGTTGTAAGTCGCTTTGAATAAAATGAAAGCGTCAACTAAGTGCAATGTAAAAGACGTATTTTCACATTTTCTCAGGGGACATACACCTAAACCCCCAAAACACAGGGTCTCGAACATCTGGCCTAAAACTCTGAATCTTTTGGTAAACCATGGAGGGGGGCCTTTCTTGTTGTCTGGCCCAGGGGCCCATGGAGTCATAATCCATCCCTGGACCTAGGTAGGGGTAAAGCACAGTTCATGAATGTAGCCTCATGGGCCTGCTAGCTGAGGGAGAGGGATGCCTTATGTGGGTGTGTGGGCTCTATAGTGTATTTAAGTGTGTTTGTTCTGAGGGGTGGGGGGTGCGTGGTGTGAGTGTGTGTGTGTTTGGGGGGGGCGTGCATGCGTGTGTGTGTGGGTGTGCGTGCTCTTTCTTTCTGTTCGACAGATACATACTGTCACATTGATTGCTTGTATTCATTTGAATTTCATTTTATGGTTGTGGTTTTGGAATGTGAACCAAAAATCAAACAAACGGAGCAGGAGATGACATCTTATTTTTGTTAGGTGAACTCGTCAAACAATGGCTTTGTTTCTGGAAAGGATAATTTGTAAGGTGCACGGCATCAGGGCCGGATTAAGATTGTCTGGGGCCCCTGGGCTAAAGGTTGCTGTGGGCCCCCCCTGCAGGGAAAGTTTTGCCACAAACTTGCATTGACAGTGTCACAATTATGAGCTAGGAATTAAGGGTAACATGTCTACCAGTTGTACTCAACATAACCTATGATTTTTTCCATATTGCATCTTGTCACAATTCTAAAATGTTTCACTTTTGGCCAATCAGGGCCCCCCTGGCAGGTGGGGGCCCCTAGGCTGCAGCCATATCTAGCCCGTGCGTTAATCCGACCCTGTACGGCATGCAGCCTTACTAGGAGAGAACACTGCCTGGGCTGAAATCAAGGTTTGTGGGGATAGGAGAGAGGACTTGTGTGGGAGGAGCTCAGTGGAGACAAACGAGCAAAAACAAAAACCTCCAGAGCCAAGCCAGCGCAGACCTGAGGTAGGTAGGAGACACTTTAATTCGTCTTCCTCTAAACAATAAAATGCCATGAGGAATAGAAAATAGAAAAAAAACAACTGCCTTCTCTCAAATACAGTCGTTTCCAGACAGCGTAATGATCTCTCCCCTGTGTTGCATTATATTATAATGCAATATCTTAAAACAAAACCTCCCACAGTCAGCTCTTGTTACCGTCCAGCTCCAAGTCAACAAGTGTTAGACGTGAGCAATAGAAATGCAACCCAGTGGCAGCCCAGTGGTACTGTATTAAACGTCTTGTGCTGTATGAGGCAACGTGCGTCGCACGCTCACTCACACTCGTGGACAGCAAACACACCCACTTATGCAAGACCACAAATATGCTGTCTTTATTTGACAGGTTTTGGCTTCCAATGCTAGGGGCTCTGCTTTATGGAGGCATTGCGCCTCTCATGTGGAGGGATGGTGATCTCCGAAATAATTTAAAAGAATATTAGGCTTCTTTTTATCTGTCATATTACGCTTCGCCCTCGTGCCATAAAAGACAAAACCACAAATCGTTACTCTTTATTTTATTACATATAACTGTTGGCCATAAGGCTGTGGAGGAGGAGGAGGAGGAGGAGGAGGAGGCAGTGGGAGGAAAGAGCTCTCTCTCTCTCTCTCTCTCTCTCTCTCTCTCTCTCTCTCTCTCCTCATCTCTCTTTCTCTCTCTCTCTTTCTAACTCTCTTTCTCTCTCTCTCTCTCTCTCTCTCTCTCTCTCTCTGTGTTTGTGAGCGGGAAGTGTACATGGACATTGTACGAAAGTGACAGCAACAACCACGTCACCCCATGTCATATGGCCACACACGCCATCACAGTCGCGCGCGCACACACACACACCCAACACCTTCAAACATTCTCTCTCTCTCTCTCTCTCTCTCTCTCTCTCTCTCAAATGCACACACACACACACACACACACACACACACACACACACACACACACACACACACACACACACACACACACACACAC
>NC_085860.1:15248222-15295722 GCF_034702125.1 Engraulis encrasicolus
CTTTAATTAGATTCATCTGGAGGCACGGATGGCCCTGTTTGGAGCGGAGCGGTCTCCAAATGAATGCAGTTATTTCACTGTATCCCCAGACACAGACACACACACACACGCGGCCGGCCAGGTTGCCGCTCCTGACAGTGTCTCTGGGCACGCATGGAAATTGGACGTGGCATCCAAAAGTGTTTTATTTTTTTTATTCCCCAGCCAATTGGCTTTGATGATTTCTTTGTGTGTGTGTCTGTGTGCGTGTGCGTGTGCGTGTGTGTGTGTGTGTGTGTGTGTGTGTGTGCGTGTGCGTGTGCGTGTGCGTGTGCGTGTGCGTGTGCTTGTGTGTTTTTTTGTCAAGAAATGTTTGACCCTTGACCTTTAGGTGGAGTCTGGAGCATGTAGAGAGAAATTGTCTTACGGGCCCCCAGCCCCCCAACATGTACACTTTCCAACACACACACGCACATGGACATCTGGACAAGAACACAGATTTGAACACACACGCATAAACACACACTGGCTCATCTGCACCATGAATATGCACAAACATACCAGATTTACACACACACACACACACACACACACACACACACACACACACACACACACACACACACACACACACACACACACACACACACACACATATATATCTGCAGACACACCCTTGACCCTAGAAGGCAGGATTTGCATACAAGACAACAATGCTCTGTAGCTTGCCAATGTTCCAGTTAACCCTTGGTTGACCAGTTTTGTTCAGTCCTTCTGTGTGGAGAACATGAGTTCATACCACCCTGTGCTGCCTGAGGGGCAGCCTTGACCTAATGGTTACACAGTTGGCTCAGGGATCACAGGGTTGCAGGTTCAAATCCCACCCTAACCAGTAAGTAATGGCTGAGAGAATAATCCAAGGACTGTAACCAATGCCCTGTACCAAAATACCTAAGTGGCATTGGAGAAAAGTGTTTGCTTAGTGTACATGAAGTGAAGTGTACATGAAGTGTAACATGAAGTAACATAAACTAAAGTTAACTTAACGTAAAGTAACATTACCATTAAATAATAGTATATCTTGCTACATCTGAACCATCCCAATGCAGAGAATGTCAAATTCAGATCAACATCTTCTCATGGATTCCAGGCTAAATACTCAGACACAATGAAAAGAAAAATGACACCAAGAGAGACAGTGAATGGATTTTGGAATGCACCCATATTTTTCTGGCTGTTGGACATGTCAACATTATGACACACTCATCGCCCAGAGAAAAGGAAAACTGTATCTAGTTTTCATGAAGAAGTGAATTTCACAGAAATTTCACTAGAGACTTTCACTGAAAACATACAGCGCCCTCTTGCAGTATTCACCCTAAATATTGGATGACTTTTGAAACAAGTGTTAAGGAATCCCGCACACTGTCCATTCCACCAACAAACTTTGGGATTTCTTTACACTTGAATGACAACCCCACTGGGATATTATCCTATGCACCTTTTCAACCACAGGTGTGCAAGAGCTTCATTTTTTGACGACCGAAACATTGTATTACGTAAAGTTTGTTGGTGGAATGGACAATGTGCAGGATTTCTTTACACTTGAATGACAACCCCACTGAGATAGTATCCTACGCACTACAGAGGTGTGTGTGCAAGAGCTTCATGTTGAACCGACTTTTGAAACGAGAAAGGAACAGATTAAGAGCTGCAGTTACATGTAAGCCTTTTTGGAAGGTGTCTACGTAAGAGTGATATAAGCCGTTTATAAACATGACATGGCAAATTTTACAAACCCCGATGACACTTCATTCATGCTTATGGCTTATTTCAAGTGCTCATACATTTTATAACAAGCGATGCAACAAAAAAGCACCAATTGTAAAGTTGCCAAAAATCAAATGTGACTGCTTTACAGATACGAGTGATGTGTTATAAATGCTTTATAACATGTGCCATGTCATATTACTCTCATATAGACACCTTCAAAAATAAAGTGTATGTTCTTACTCTGTGCGCTAAAAATGACATTAGTCCAAATGTGACCCTATTGACCAGCAACGGTGCTAATCTCTTCAGCGGTGGTGGTGTACTATTGCACATGCTTTACAAGCATGTAGGGAAACGCTGCCATAGTTGGGTGGGCAGCCTCGCAGATGCTACCTTCAGCAAACTACTGACAGTGCCAGCCAGCAACTACTCATTTTCTCAAAAATAACTCACAACTATAGGCTATACATTAACCTATGACATCTAATGACCATGCAAATGTTACATTTCAACTTTCCAGGGCAGCATTATGCATTGCAGTAAAAGTAACTATGGAGCTGACCAGCTACTGTCTCACACTGATAAATATAAATGATAAATGAATGGGTGTTGACCTGTACTCGAGCCTCAGTGTGGTCTGTACTGGGGGCAATATAACAACTCTGAAGACATTTTTGCAATTTCTGCCAAATCGATGCAATATTTGCGTACAAAATGTCACACTCAAGCATCATTGGTGCTGGGGGATGCTGTGGGGGACCACGTAAAACACCCATATCGTATACTGTACAATACATGATGGCCCAGGTTCAAATCTGGCCTGGTCATTTCCATCTCTCTTCCTCCCAAACAAATATATATATATGACAACCCTGGGCATTTTTCCCAATCTAAAAAATCTGAAATGTCATTGTGGCTGACCTGCACTCTGGCTTCGGTGAGGTCTGTCCTGAGTGCGAGCTGCTCGCGTGCGTAGACGTCGGGGTAATGTGTCTTCTGGAAGACCTTCTCCAGCTCCTCCAGCTGGTAGCTGGTGAAGGTGGTGCGGTTGCGGCGCTTCTTGCCCTTGTTACTCTCCGCCTCGCTCTTCTCCAGGGGGCTGGCACCCATCTCCGAGCCGCCCCGCTCCCCACCGGGGCCCTTCAAGCCACCGCTGCCGCCACCGCCGCCATCTTTCACGCTGAGGTAACTGCCGTCCATCCCCGTGGGGTCAGAGCTGGGGGTCAACTCGGAGTCCGTCAGTCCAGTGCCGTCTTTACCTGTTGGGGACACAGGTACATAGGAGGAATACAATTTAGTAGGGCTGTAATGATATTGTATCGAACCGAGAAATGGCGATACGCAGAGGCATCTTACTGTACCATGATGCAGGAATGCAGTATCGTGATAGCTTTGGCATAATCCACAAGGGCATGACTGTGACACTGAGTAACATGGGCGTTACTTTACATTACTGTGGAGGAAATGTGTTAATAGAATAGAATATAATAGAATAGAAAAAATACTATAGGAACCTCTATTGTATTGTATTGTAGAATAGATTATAAGATAAGAATAGAAAACCGTTATTGTCATTATTCACAGAACAATGGGGTTTAAATGATGTGGACAGCAACATTTTATGATAGGGGAATGAGCAGACATGGACAGGAAATACTTGGCAAGTGAAACCATACAAATCTCTACAGATAGATAGATAGATAGATGTATTTTTGATCTTTGGGACCTGCAGTATGCTGTATATTGAGTTGATCTTTTTACAGCAACAGCTTCCAATCCCACCAGTCCTCGTGTCTCCTTCCCTTGTCAAAAGTCAGACCAGCCTTGAATTCATACCGTTCCTTGCCAACTTGCCATCTTTGCTTTTTTGTCTCCTGAGATTTCAAGAGAAGAGAAAAAGAGACCGTTCTGTCACAGACCTCTCTTTGTCCCTGCTGTGTTTTAAAAAATAAAATACTGTTTTATATGGCTGAATCAAGAGCCTTCACGCAGTGTACACAAACAGCCGTATAAATAAATCAGGCGGGCGGCAGGGCTCTGGTTTAGATTTAGGCTCTTTGGGCTCTCTCTGTCAGACACTGTGAAGGCTGCAGCCAACCCCTGCAACCTGTCAGAGACAGAGAAGGATTTTTTGTGGTTGTGGGCTGTGTGTGTGTGTTGGGGGAGGGGGGTTCTCTGTGTGTGTGTGTGTGTGTGTGTGTGTGCACGCGTGTGTGGGGCGGGGGTACTGTGTGTTTGGGGGTGCTGGTAGATGGGGTAAGGTAGGCCCCCACAACTGCCCCCCCCCCCCCCCCCCCCCCACCACCACCACCACCTGCACAGTTCTGGCATCCTGTAGGCCCCCATGGAAACTGAATGTAACACGCTATTTTTCCTCCTTGTGCTGTGCCGCTTGTCTCAAATATAAGTGTCTTTACATACTAGCTGAAACAGAGTGGACTGTAGCAGGCTGTAGAGTGAAAAGCTTAGGCAGAATGGCGGCCTCCTGTCTGTTATGCATCCCCCAAACCATATTTGGAGACGATCCCCCCCATCACCACCCCACCCCTCAACCCCCTCTCTCCTCCAGCAGCAAAAGGAATGAAAGAACCGATTCTGTCTGCTCTCCTCCGTCCCGTGCCAAGCAGAGTGGAGACAAGGCATGTTGGGTTTTGTCTGTTCACAAATTCGTGGCACAAGGCCGTCACAAACGGTTTCACACAGGCAGGTCCAAGTAAATAGTTTGAGATTTAGAAGCGATTGAAGCAAAGTACCATTTTCTTTACTGCCGAGAGAGAGATTTGCCCTGTTCTGTTCAGGCAACTAAGTGCTATGGCAGTGGTAGAGCTTTTCATCTGCGTGTGGATTGGCCAGACCAGTGGTGTAGTCTACGTAGGCTACGCTACACGCAGATACCGGTATACGCAGTATACCCACCAGGAAAGGTCAGGGATTGCAGTATGTCCTCCTAAAATAGCCATGTTTAATCAATGGCGACTCGTCATGGAAGCCTTAGAATTTAACATGACGATTAAGATCACAATCAAAATTCTCTCGTATCTTAACGATGCCTTTCTCTGCCTCTGAAACATTCCCTTCCATCCGCACCCCCCGAGGGAGGGGCCCCGGGCCCTAGTTTGGGAACCCATGCTCAAATATACAGTATATCCACCACCACAAAAAAGTACACTACACCACTGGGCGAAACCGACAGAGGTGGACAAAGGTTCAGTGGCCCCAGGCCCAATGGAAGTGGGGAGGGTCATAATTGGGTCCCCATTACATTGTGTGTATTGAGGCGGAGGGGTGGAGCTTTCAGATAACTTTTTCCTAAGCCCAGGGCCGCTGACAGTTTTGGCTGGGCCAGGGACACATTCATCCAAAAGGCCCCTCCACTTTATAGCTACATGCACTGTAATGAGGACCCAATTCTGGGGCCCCCCTTTATCCCTTCTGTCAACTTCCCTGCCTAGGCCCAGAGGGCCAAAGCTGTCAGCGGCCCTGTGGTGGGAAGGACCTGTAGTTCCATAGCGTGACCTCATCCGCGTGTCACGTCACTCACCTACACCACATTGACCACACACCAGACTCCATGTAAATGACCTGTCTCCTCTCACTGTATTTAAAGTTTGTATATATGTTTTTGACCGCTTATAATATGCCTGTATTCATAGAAGAAAGGATGGTGAAAGTGGAGAGAGAGAAAAATCAGAAGGTAGAGAGACAGACAGACGGTGGTGTAAGATTGGGAAATGACCACAGACTGGATGCGACCTTGGGTGGCCAAGGGCACTCGTCCTTTTATGGTTTGAGCGTTCAAATCACTGCACCACAGCAGACGTGACATCCACTTATGTTCCTACACGGTAACCTTTGCAGTGTTAGGGAGTCAGTTAGAGACTCTAGATTGTATTTGGTCCCAGAGTGCTCTCTAATGCCTCTTTTCCACTGCCGGTTTTCTGGTAGGCCTACAGCTTGACACAGCGCGACTCCGCCACCACTTTTTGCTCTTCGATTGAACTGTGACCGATTGAAAATTATATTTTTGGGGGGCTTTTTATGCCTTTATTGTGACAGGACAGTTACAGAGGGACAGGAAATGAGCTGGGAGAGAGAGACGGGGAAGGTTCGGCAAATGACCCGGGCTGGAATCGAACCCGGGTCACTGGCGTAGTAACCCATTGGCCCACCGTTGGGCAGGGCCTACACAGTAACATTTGCAGTGTTACGTAGTTAGAGACTCTAGAGTGTATTTGGTCCCAGAGTACTCTCTGAGTGTTGAATTAACACGGCATTTTAAGGTGTGTACCAACGGCCTTAGGCATCCATACATCCTCAGTAGCCACACCACATCCCCTTGGCAATCATGGCATTCTCCACAGCAGACCTACTATACGGTATGTGCCCCGTCTTACTTTCTTTCTGACATCTCTAAGTATTAGTGCATCCTTCCTCTGCACTCTCTAACACCCACACCCACCTTAGCAATCATTGTTGAGCTCAGGGAAGCCAACAGGAAGGGACAAAGGGGTCAGTTGTCCCAGGGAGAGAGGGGACCTAGAATTGAGCCCACACTACAGTGCATGTATTGAGCAGGGGGGTTCTTTCAGATAACTTTTGTCCCAGGCCCAGCCAAAGCTGTCAGCAATCCTGGTTGAGATGCACCCCCTCACCCCCACCACCACCACCAGCACCAGCAAAACACTCCCCTTAGCAATCATTGTTGAGATGCTCGGTGTGATTCTGATTCTGATTCTCTTCATGCATATTTGAGAGGTGTAAACCAGCGAGGCATCCAACACATGAGTAGCAGCCCTGCCTGCCTGACTGCCTGACTGCCTGCGTTCCCCTCCGCAGCTCAACTGTCTTCCCTCCTCAAGGCTTCCTCTCTGCCTGCCTGCCTGCCTGAATGCCTGCCTGCCTGCCTGACTGACTGCCTGCCTGACTGCGTTCCCCTCCGCAACGCAGCTCAACTGTCTTCCCTCCTCAAGGCTTCCTTTTTGCCTGCCTGCCTGCCTGACTGCGTTCTCCTCCGCAACGCAGCTCTCTTCCCTCCTCAAGGCTTCCTCTCTGCTCTGCCTCCACTCGGGGTCCTCCAAGGATTTCTGGCATGGCAGCGCAAAGATGCTTGTGGTGAACTCTTCAAATCCCCACCCTTTAAAGTCTCAGAATCCACACATTGAGAGTCTGTGTGTGTGTGTGTGTGTGTGTGTGTGTGTGTGTGTGTGTGTGTGTGTGTGTGTGTGTGTGTGTGTGTGTGTGTGTGTGTGTGTGTGTGCGTGTGTGTGTATGTGTGTGTGTGTGTGTGTGTGTGTGTGTGTGTGAGCACTGAATGTGCTGCGACCAAACAATGTTTTGAAACCAAACCAAAGCACATTTATCATTTGGAGCCAAGGCTCCCAAGTGTTGCTTCGATTTGTTTTTTTGTTTTTTTTGCACAGACACAGAGAGAAATAGTCTGGATTTGATAGTGATTCTCTAAACATTCAGAGGTTCTTTAGGATCCAAGCGAGTGCCATTCCTGCTCCCCAGATGGATCTATAGGCTCAAGCCAGAGTCAAGAGGAACACACAGAGATGAACAGACGCTCGCTGGAATTAGATGTGACTTTAGATTTCCTCGTGTTTGTACTTAAATTACACATGAGCTCCTCGCAGACATTCCCAAAATGCTAGCTAGCAGAACGCTCCGCTGATGTATAGAAACAACATGTAGGGGTTAGCGTGTAAAATGCACTGCCCTACAAAGGCAAAGTGCAGTATCTCTAAAACAGGACACATTTGGACCATAAGGCTTTGTCAGAAGATAAAGGAGGCGTTATGAAGACCCTTTTCAGTCTAAACTCAATTTTGACAAACTATGTTGTTACTACACTTTGTCTTTGTACGGCAGTGTAGTTCATCTGTGAACAGGATTGTGGTGTGCTGATCATACATCTCATCGGTCAGCTTGATGGCATTCTGTCCTAAAAGAAACAAAAAAACATATCCACCTAATAACTTCTGCAAGCTGTTTTAAGCACAACAAACACTGACCACTTAACAACTTTTGCAAGCTGCTTTAAAACACAAACACACTGACCACTCAACGACTTCTGCAAGCTGCTTATAAACACTGTATTTAGGTTTTCTCCTCACGCACAATGGAGAAAAGAAACGCAACTTGAACCTGGGAGAACAATGAAGGTGAGCCTCACCTCTGTGCACTGGCAGACCCTTTGAGTTAGCAGAGGTCAAATGTTTAAAGGGGTCAGCCATTTAATCACTGTTAGAAACAAGAGGAAAACATCAAAGTGTAATTTAACTGGCTGTTAAGCGGCAGGACGCCCCCCGAGCCTTTATGGGGAGTGATGGGCAGGGTCAGCTACAGGCAAATGAAAGAAAGGCTATAAATTAGGCACCCCTAGAAGCCTGGGAAGGGTTAATGACCTACCATTCCAAAATTAAAGGACGTTTTTAACACACATATAAACTGCGATTTTTTTTTCCTCCCAAGTGACTGTTTAAAGGGGGGCATGCCATGAACAGCCCCCTAGATCCTCTGGCACCAGCGAGAAAAATGTGTTTCATGCGTTTCAACAGCAAGGCCTTTCTTTTGCAGACTACATTAATAGTTTTTGTTTTGAATACTGCTTTCGCTGATGACATGTCAGCAGTTGCCAGAAGTCTAGAGAGAGAGAGAGAGTTTGTGTTGCTTTGTGCAAGAATGTTTTCTGACAGTGAGTCCTTAGCAAGAAGCTAGTGCTTTTTTCTGCACTTACACTGATGTTCATAGCAAGCGCTCCATCTGAAAGCTCTTTGCTCTGTTTCTTGTGCAGTTCTTACAAGATGCTGTAAAAAATAAGTTGCTATAGTCAAATGCATGTGAGCGAGACACAGGTAGCCCTGACGTTCCCAGATGTTCCTGCTGCTGAAGATCTATGCCAGCAGATTGCACAGGAATGCAGATTCCCTGGGAAACGAGCAGTGTTTCCGTTAAACTGTAGAAGGTGATGAATGGTCTCTCATAAGACGGCCCTGTCCTATAGAGATCTCACTAAGGCAGGTCTTCAGAACATGACTGGCGTTCGTCCAACCTGCCGCGGTGATCTAGAACTATTCAACAATGCACCGCATTCCAGAACACGGACGGAGAGACACTAAAAGAGCTGCTGATGGAGGTTCTACTGAGTGTTGTGTTTATGACATGTGTTTCATGTTCTAACCCTGAGACTCCACAAGTTGTCTGTGGGCGGTGGGGCCTCTTCATCAATACTATATAATGAGAGTGTCAATTGAAGGGAGTGGAGCGCACTCGATATTTGATGCACGTCATTAAAACACTCGAAACCTACAGTTATGGTCTTGAGCAACTGTCAAACTCAGATTTTTGGGATATTTCACGTCGTAAGCACAAACAAACGGCTTGTCTACTTTCACCACAAAAAGAATACATTGGGGAAAATCATTTGCCTTCCAGGGCTTTAGTAATTTGTGTGGTTTTGTGCTCACTTTAAAGTCAGAAATGCCTCCCTGATAATAGCACCCTCTAGCATTGTACTACTACAGCAATGCACACAATTCACGCTTGGCTCTGGCAGATTCAAGAAATCAAGTCAGCTGGATGGGGTGAATGGAAACTTCTCTGGGTCCCACCAGGAATGCCAGTCTTAACCCTGTGCACAGGATGTCAATGTTTACCACCTGGTTAGAGCTACGGAAAGCATCGCTCTTTCTCTGGCTACAGTAAAGTGAGAGAGCAGAGAGAGAAAAGGCTGTTTCATTGTATCATTTTTTGGTGGTCTCTTTGAGACGCCAAGCCAAGCCAGGGCTAAAAAGTCTCCTTCTCTCGATTCCTCAGTGGATCATGTCAAGGAGATAGACTGACAGGCGAGAGAAAGAGCGAGATGAAAAGCTTATTGTTTCAGAGTAATGGAGTGTGTGTCAGTGAGTCAAGTGGTGATGGCTTGGCGCCATGCTTTGTAAGTGGTAACGCTACACACACACACACACACACACACACACACACACACACACACACACACACACACACACACACACACACACACACACACACACACACACACACACACAGTCTCTCTTCTCCCACACGCCCACACACTTACAGCACACTTGTACAGCGTACACACAGTAACATATAGTCCTCCACACACACACACACACACACACACACACACACACACACACACACACACACACACACACACACACACACACACACACACACACACACACACACACATATAGTCCTCCACACACACACACAGTAACATACAGTATAGTCCTCCATACACACACACACACTCTTGCTCTGCTTAAATCCCTCGTCTCCACCTCCTGTCCCACCTCTCATCAGATCTGTCATCCATCTCCCGTCCTCCCAGCTAATTGTGATTTCAATGTGCCACCCCTCTCTCCAACTCCAATACATGACACAACAGCGCAGCACGCAGAGGGCCTACCCTACCACAGGCCCTGTAACATCCCAATGCCACATGACTGCAGCGGAAACCCTGGAGGCTATAGTGCATTTTCTATAACTTGCCTATAATAAGAGACAGATGACCCTAGGAAGCTACAGCTTTCCCCTTTTGCTCACTTCCTCTTCTGGGGCCGCGCCGGGCCGGACGGCCACAAGTGATAGCAAAAACAATCTTCTTGATCACTCCACGCTACACGCTCTTCCACGTCTTTAATCTTTTTTTCTTCTTCTTTTCTCCCCTGTCTTTGTCTTTTCTTTCTTCTCTCCTCGGTCACTTTCTATGCCTTCTTCTTTCACGTACACACACACACACACACACACACACACACAGGATATATACGTACAGTATATGTACGTTTGCCGTCGCTCGCTCGGTGCACGATGCATTTTTCACAATGTGTTAGTCATCAGAGCATACACTAGCACTGACATCATCTTCCAGATCTTTAAACACATACTTACAGTATGCCCTTTTGACAGGATGTCTTTGAACTCGCGCTTTGTTCGACTCTTCCAGCTCACATGCTGGCAAAAGTATATATACCACTCCGTGTCCCTTTGAACGTGCTTCGCCTTTTGATGATCACATGTGAAGCATAATACTCTTTTTCCTTTCGATTCTGGGGAGGAGAGATTTTTTGTTTTTTTTTGGTTCTGGATATGACAATGTGGAAACAGGCATCTGCCATGTGCATGACCAACCCGCTCGATGTAACTCATGCGGAAAACTTTGAAAATTAATTTGTTAACCAAAATGTGCTACTTGCAGCGCGGTGACTCGCTTGTTAAGTAATAGATGCTGTTGGACGTCTCCGGTTACAGTTTGTAGAGCACCCCCCACCAGTATCTCCTGCATCAGATTTGGTTTAGATTATTATGAGAAGTGACTGGTATAGCTGCTTTTTACTTGGTCTAACTACAAGCCTACTGTGGCAGACAAAGACCAAGTGGCACTCCTAAATATTTCCAGTGATTCTCCAACTGTTCAAGTATGTCGACTCTGCTCCTGTGCCTGTCTTGCATCTCCTGCTGCCGTCCAGCACACTGACAGCTCAGAACTTCTTCTCCTGTTTTTTTTTATGTACAGTAAATATCCATGCCCTGTGACTTAAGGGAAAAGGCACGCCCCACTCCATCCCCATCCCCATCCCCAATGCCAAACATGCACACACAAACACACACACACACACACAAAGTACACACACACACACACAAAGTACACACACACAGTACATACACACAAAGTATACGCACACACACACACAAAGTACACACACACAAGGTACACACACACTGTACACACACACATGCACATACGTGCACGGTGCATGCACGCACACATACACACACACATACACACACACACACACACATACACACACACACACACACACACACACACATCCTTGGACTGTCTGTCTGTCAAACCAAAGAGTACATTAATGTCTCCAGTAAGGAACCAGCGTGGGTTTCGTCCAATCACTTCAGTCAGCTCGCCCTGCCTTCCTGCCTGTCAAGTCTGTCTAGGGGCTGGGTTTATTTACATCGGCCATATTTGTAAAGGCAGGGTTACGTAAACCAGTGGGCCCATGTCATTTCAGGGGAATCCCTACGGCATTGGGGCAGGCAGGCAGGCAGGCAGGCAGGCAGGCTACCCTGCGTTATATGGACTATATGAATAATGGTGCTCGCTCGGAGGAGGAGAGGAGTCGTGAGCTAGCACATCTGCCACGTATTAATACAGGACCTCTCTTCTCTTCTCCTCTGCTCTCCTGTAACACTGGCCTGCATTCCTGCCCAGTCCTCTCTATAGTAGCTTCACTGGCCTCAGCCATTTGAATCCGTTTAGTACTTTGGTCAGGTACAGTTCAGACACACAGGCTGCGGATCTGCATGCAGTAGCTAGCTTCCACCGTGGGCCCTCATCATAATACATGCTGATCCACAGTGTGTGTGTGTGTGTGTGTGTGTGTGTGTGTGTGTGTGTGTGTGTGTGTGTGTGTGTGTGTGTGTGTGTGTGTGTGTGTGTGTGTGTGTGTTTGTGATTACTATCAATGTCCTATCTGTATGTTTAGCTTGACTGTACATTGGAGACTGGTCAAACGCAATTTCAAATGTCTGTGCTAACCTTGTTACATAGATTTTGCAGTACACTTGAACTTGAACTTGAAGTGGAACGCTGTAATAGTCTGTGAAAAGATGTCTCTACCATAGTACTACTAAAGGTGCCTTTTTTGCTGTCTCTGGTACTACACTACAATACTACGATATTACACAGGGCCTGTAGTAATGCATTCCGGCTTGGTCATTACCATTCTGGTAACTGCAAATTTATGCCATATGCCATAATCGATGCGCCATATTTTTTCAGTTACTTCACTGGGCATTTCCGGAGAAAATTAAAGCACTGCAAAGCATTGAAAAGTGCTGGACTGATACACACAGCAGCCAACAAAATGTCCAGTATTTGACTGCTTGTATTGCCTCATGATTGATGAAAAATTTGCCTTGCTTTCAGTAGAAATGTAATGCATTGCAATGCATCATAGAATCGGACTGAATTGATTCGAACCGAATCGTTGCCCACCACTACTTAACAGGTACATATAAGCTCTTTCTCTCAGCCCAATGTCAAAGTTGCCATGGTGCAGCACCCCCTTTACAATAACTCTCCAAAAACAGAGTTGGCATCAGTGCTGCTGTTTTTTTTCCACAAAGAAGACATTAAAATATGTCACTAATAAACAGTAAATGGGATGAGGGTTCAATACTAGAGGGGGAAAATGGCATCCATTAGGAGGGCACCAATATGTTTGCATAATTAAAAAAGAAATGTATATGGCTCTCTGTGCGCGTATACCCGACACCTATATAATCATGGCCAGGGCATGCCAGTCATATAGACGAAGGTGTTCTTTGAAATAAAAGCCCTAAATCTAACAGTTACTGGGTAAATGGGCTCCTTTTTGCCAGGATAATTGATGTGCAGGTGTGCTCCAAAAGAGGTGTGAACATAATACCACTGGCACCTCCCATGCCAAGGGGGCTTTGCATTTGCCAACGGTTGTATTACTCTGCTTTTTACAGCTCTCAAATAATTATAATAAGAAATGTGTTTCCACTTTTTGCCAGGCAGTACAAAGCTGAGGTCCAGCACATTGTTAATCCTCGCCATCGAGCTTGTCTACTTTCAATTATTCGTTGAATGGCGGGCTGCTTTCTCCCATCCATTATAGTTCCCCCTGCTGCGTGGTGGGACGGCTATGCGTTTTACATTTTAAAAGGTTGGGTTGACCATGGCCATGACAGCATCCCCCCAAACCGGTTTCATCCATCCAGGGCACTTCCTCTTTGGCCTGAGCACAAGTCACTAAGCTGTCACTGTGTGAGTTCAGTTCAGACTAGGCCTTACAGTTGTGCAACAGCACATCTCTGTCTCCAAGACCTCGCTTTGGATGGGGGGGGTTGACGCTTGAGGCTTTGGCGAGGTCCCAGCACAACCATTCCCGCGCTAAAAAGATGTGTTGCATGCATCTGGCTGACGCCTCGCCTCCAGAAAATATAACAACATAACGCTCCACATGGGAGACGTTTCGTCTGTAACAACAGCAAATCGCTAATTGCGCTTGCCAAAACGTCCCGCTGCTTAGAGCTGGCTTGCTCCACTTTTGCTCGTGGTAGCGCAATGTTCTTCGGTTTATGGTAAAAACAATTAATGGAGAGAGAAGTTATATAAATAGGCCAAGGTAGGTTGGTAGGTAGGGGATGATTGCTCTTGTTTGACATGGTATTGTATGTGGAGAGTTTACTCGGGGAGCCTTTCATTTTACGACACATGAAGAACTCAAATTCCATAAGGCGACTGATTATAAATGTCCTCAATCAAGTGATAACATAAAATAAAGCTATTGTTTTCTTTAAATGATATGGCCTATTATCACATGAAAACATTTTGCTGTCAAGGTTCTTCAATCTCTTTTTAATACATTTGGTCAGGTTAATTAGACTGATGGCCTAATTCAAACACTTTGAATAAAGCATAGCCTGAACATCGAGGCAACAACAACAACAATAATAATAATAATAATAATAATAATAATAATAATAATAATAATAATAATAATAATAATAATATATTTCGGTTTGAAAGGAGAACTAAAAATGGGTGGTTTTTTTCGCTATTTCGCACTACTGTCTCATCTGTTTTAAGAATAATCCGCGCGACTGTCCCCCTTTGAACATCATTATAGTGCCTTCCTCACTTCACAAAAATGAAGGGGGTGAAAACAGACATGAGGGATTGATTGGTTTTCCTTTATGTGGTAATTAAAATAAATATTAAAATACCGCAAGGTCATGGCGCTCTCCATTTTTGGTTTGGCATTTCAGCTCGTAAAACGATCTATTCTATCAATAATAATAATAATAATAATAATAATAATAATAATAATAATGATAATAATAATAATGTTTGAATGAGCATCATTTCTGATGAATAATTAGGCGAGCGAGAATAGCCCATAATGCTGCCAATCCTGCTGTCAATGTTGCCACTTATTTATTAGTTCATTTCGGGTTTTGGAACCTCCCTCCTGTACACTAAATGAAAAAATGCAATGATTTTAATCACATAGGGAGAAGTTGTGTATAAGCTATTGTTAGGCCTAGATTTTCATTGCCAAATCCAATGTGTTCATAGGCTAATTCTCTTCAAATATACAGGGGTATGCTACTCCAATGGCACTGGTTGCGCATGTAAATGATTTTTTTTAAACAAATCTTTGCAGGATATGGATCCATTTTCTAGCAAGGTAATACAGCTTTCATTCATTTAACAACATTTATATTTGCTTTAACAAATGTATAGCCTATGTAACAGTCAATTACAACGTGCGTAAAACGTGAATGAAACCAGTTTTCGGTTGACTGTTTTGGGGGAATTGGTGATTTGTCATAGTGTTTTTATCGAATACAAATCTAACTAACGGAAATTAAACTAATCGTCTAAATGGATGTCATGAACATGTTATTTATGTTGTATTTACATACCCTCATTCATTTCACCTCGATGAACCTCAGCCTACCCAAAAGCGGCCCAAGTGCAGTGGTCACGGAAATTTTGGAAGTCCACTTTTACTGCCCTCTTTTCACCAAGTCAAATGGTAAACTTGAAAACCACCAGGAGAGGGTTGTTATGGTGTCAGTGTTTTACGACGTCTTGAAAGGTAGCCTATACTTTGCCCATGTTGTTTACTTTGCTAAGAGTGTTTCCTAGAAGATATCCAAAGAGTAATTTACTGAAGTGTAGCCCACGGTGATGGGCCGGGCCGCATGGACAAGTGTCCGGATGTGATTTTTGTGTCTCAGAGATATGAGAATGCGTGACGTGTTATGTGCATGGTGCGCATGAGGCGGATTAGCGCGCAGGTGAGCGTCAGCGTCAACAAGAAATAGCAAAGAAAGTTCCCGGGATGGATAGAGGCCACGCGGATTGCACAGGTTTCTGGTTTCGCATGTAGGCCTATAAAATACTGTAAAACATTGTATATAGCCTATATTTGGATAATTGTTTATATTTAAGATCGCTTGTATCAGGTATTTGTTTTATCACCAACCTGTAGCCTATAGACTAAAAAAAAAGATGGTCCGACAAGACATATCAGGCGTTTTGGCAAATAAGACTACCGTGATTCTAGTTGTCTGTAAAGTAGCAAAATGAATAAATATGATAATAACACAAAATAATGGTCCATACCTTTGCTTATGTTTTTATTTGGGGCCTGATTTTAAAGCCTGTAAGATGTCCTTTTCTGGTAGATTTTCCGCACACCTTTATTTTTTAAACCACATGCCACTATGCAAAACCATATTATTCTCTCTGGTGTCGACTACCACAACTTCAAAACTAATACAAAATTAATTCAAGCAGAAGGTCCTTTTTTCATAAAATAGTTCATGGCTACAATTTCATTTTTGCTTGATCCATGGGAACGACGCATGGCAGTTTTAATAAATCTTCGGTCTTTAGATGATGGTCGGCAGGATTTGTGGTTTTTCTCTTGTGGCCGAAAGGGAGACATTTTATGTGGCAGTGCAGCAGTTCTCCCTGCACACGGCCCATTTCAGATCCGGCCATTCGCGGCCTTGGGCCTGTTCACCTTTGGCCCTGTGCTTTCCTAGCATGCAGCGGGCATATGCCATTTCTGAAGCACCAGTACCAAATGACACAGCTAATATGGTAACCATCTGTGTGACAGAAACAGGCCCTGCTTCATCATTGTTATACATACACACATTAGCCCAGAGAGTGTATGATAACAAGATAATCTCTGAATAACATATTCACTGCCATGTTAAATCATGTCCATCACAAGTTTGCTGTGATAGGAGCAAGGGTAGGACTGTATGCAAAATATGACGCAGTAGCGAGGTACTGCAGTGGGATTGGCGAAAACCAAAGTGATAATAAAAAAGTAGCCAAGATGTTAAAAGGTCCAACAGTGGTTATAGAGGGGCAATTACTATAGTCAACACCATCACCAATCCAATTTTCAAAGATGTTTTAATAGCTCAGGCTAAAGTGGGCCGTTTAACTTATAGGGAAACCCTGCGCCCGACGCAGACGGCCAAGTGCATCTTTTACTATCTGCAAAGTTGTTAATTCAATTGTCTGATTCATTTTCAATAATGAGGATTGTAATCCAGATTATCGCATTACATAATTCAATTTCATTGTTGAAGAGAAACGTCGATGATGGAGTCAATGATGTCCTCCACACAGCGTTAATTGTGTTGATGACTAAACGAGGTTGTACAATAAACCAAATATGATTACATGCAGCGAGTGAATGACAGCCAACGTAATGATATCTTACTACTGCGAAATCGGAAAACAGTTGCCGGCAGAAATCACATTCATAAAACCTCTGACCAAGGGAAGCGAACGAGACAAAAAGCACGGGCAAACTGTGCGAGAAGACGTTGCCTTTTCGGGGTAGATCATATTCCTACAATACACATACTCTCGAAAGCAAACAACGAGAAGGATACAACCATACGAAAGCAGTCCTAAGTTTGAGCAGCTTCTGTGGATCTTACCATAGCACGAGATGAGCGCACCGTTGTGCCCGCTGTCTTGGTGGAGTTTGTTGCCTTCGGGGGGTGTTTTGCAAGTGGGTCTCTGCATAAAGAGGTGGTATTTGTTGAAGGTGCCTTCCCCACCGGGCGCATCCAATGACTGGCACTCCTGTTGGAAGGGACTCCGAGACTTCTCCCCGTAAGCTTGACCTTTGCTAGGGAGGAAAGTGGGGCTGTATTTGGTGTCACTCGGCTGGAATGTCCTGAAAGGATTGGCCTGCTGATCCCTGCCTTGCGCCGACGACGGGCTATAATATGAATCCATGGATGTCATATCGCAGTATGAAACGCACGTATCTGCGTTCATTCCTAAAAAAGTTGGTAGCAAGTAGTACGTCCAAAGGTTTTTTTCCACGACTTTCCTGAAGAACGCCTCACACGCTCATGCACAGACAACCACGCACTCGCATGGATTCACACACGCATGCACACACTCACACTCACACACCCACTCTGCAGCGGCAGCTGGAGTTGGTTAAAAATGATTCAGATGTTTTCCAGAGACTAGGCTGAGCAAATGCTAAAAAGCCCCCTTAAGGTTTAGTGGGGTAACAAAATGCGTGTCTAGAGATGATGCTGCTCGTACGGCTCCAAGCATACCAGTCAATGTGCTTCTCAGAACAGAATGAAGTCTTCACTCAGTGTCGCCTGTGTAACTTAGACGCGATAAAGAGGGAGGTTAGGCCTTTGCACACAGGAAAAGAGGGACACTATTTTTTCCACAAACACGTGGGACACACAACACATGACATTAATGCGATTAAGACTGAATATATGACAGAACTTGGAGTGGGAGGGCATGCGTAATCGTCTGCGTAAAAATGAAACTGCACAGAAGTCAGAAATCGACTTTATAGATATTTGGATTGGATATGACCGTTTTTCCAGTGTCAAAGGGATTTTTTTTACATGTATCTGGCATTGGTGTGAGAGACTATATGGACGAGAATCAACGCGGTATCAGTCATTTTTGTCTAATCATTTGGAGATGTTTGGATGCGCCTTGATTTTACGCAATCTTCCCACATCAAATAATTTATTTATTCTTGTTCCGGCCTCTTGTTAATGCACACATATCTACTGATGACAAAGAAGATTCCTTACCTCTGTATGTCAGGTTTCATAGCTTTCATCATTTTTAGCTTTAGCGTTGTCATATAATCGGAGGCTCACCACAAAATAACACTTGAATTTTAAGGCGACCTGACAGTTTAATTGTATTAATTAGGAAAGGTCACCAGGCATTCGGACAATCTGACAATCTGATATTTCGAATACAATATAAATACAATATTGATGACTGGCAGATCATCATGAATCTATTTTTTTCCAGAGCCATATTATTCACAAGATGTGTTATAAGGCGCATAAGGTTTATTATAGCCTACAATAACGTGTATGTCTATTGCACCAAGGCGCGTAATATAGGCTCGATGGAGCCGCTTTAGAAATCAGCCTGAAAGTATAGGCTAGGCTGTGTTGTGGTGTGAGGCTGCATCCTCTTAATTGCGTTCTCAATGAGGTAGGCAACGCGACGGAAAGCTCGAATTAAATTTCTCTGGAGCGAAGCACCTAACTTTCTCTAATGTCATTCTCCAATGCAGTGGAAGCGATGCCCGTTTCGTCAACAGTTGATCTGGCTGTACAAGTGACTGACGCATAGTTTATATTTTATTTTTTTTGTTTTTTAGTTGTTGTTTCTGATATTAGGCCTATATTCAGACGAAAGCTGTTGATCAAAAGTTATTTGTGAATCCACGCAATTGAATAGAAATTCCATAATTTTATTTTTTAGTTGGCAAAAAAGTTACTGTGCTCAACCAATTTGATCCTTTCAATTGGTTCTGTGTTTCTATACACATGCCCTGTAATTATTTATTATCAATAAGCAGTCTGACCATGTACGTCTACCAACATTTATTCTTATGTTTTTTTTTTCTGGTGTTTTCTTAAGTTGTTGATATTCATAATCAAATATAATATGTGTGATTTCCACCAATAGCATCAAGAACATTTATTGGAACCATTTTCATATGAATTAACTATAAATATAGTCTCTAATGTAAGAAAGACTGTGGCCCAAACAAAGTGGAAATTGTCAACAGCTGTTAAATCCAACCAATACTATGATAATGATGTGTATAATCAATTTCATTATTACACTGTGTTAAAACCGGAGGGAACAAATATAGGTCACTCCATGTGTCATTACAGCCTCTGAGTTTACAGCAGTGAGGCAGTCCATTCGATAATGGTTTTAAAAAAAGCAGCCTGTTTATAAATGTACAGCAACACAGACCTTGGGGTTTCAGTGATAACTGGCATGTTGTTTATGCAGGAATATACAGGTAAGAGGAAGCGCTGGCCTCAGTCCTGGTTCTGTAGCAGATGAAATCAGAGCAGGTCCTCATTGCGCCTGTCTGTCGGTGGGGTGGACTACATCCGAACAAGAGAAACAAGCGGCGGTGCAGTGCAGCCAGTGAGAGAGGGCTCGTCAGGAGTTTTCATTCAACATGGCAGCTGTGTTTCTTTATATTCTCCATTACATCTGTTGCTTTGTATATTTGCACTGCGACGGCCGGGCAGCCCAGCACAGGGAGGACTGCTGCTACTAACTGTTTGGGATATCTGATGTTATTCATTATGAATACTTCATCAGCATAGCAGTCACTTAGCTCATGTCATCTCAATTCAGTTCACCAAAATGCTTTTTGTATTGTTTCAAAGAACATAAGAAAACATACTTTAAGCTTAATTGTCATTCACAATTTTAGTGCACAAAGTGATTGTTTTTAGCTTGAGGAAAAAAAAGGCTATTGCTGAAAACTAAACATTGTGTCTGCCGACTGTGTCAGTATACACCACATGTCCATAACATAAAACAGGACATCAGAATGTCAACATCATAGTCTCCTTACATTTAGCAGTTACCAAACAGCCTCCACAAATAGCAACAAAAGCCATTTTTAAACGAATAGGAGCACCAGACATTGCATTGCATCAGCAACAGGAATAAGCGAAAAGGAAAGGAAAGGGATTGAAGAAAGAAATCGTCATTTACCTCAGACCCTTTATCTGCTTTCTTCGTTTGTTTCCTTTCCTGTAAATTTCATTTTAAAGAGGTGCAGTCATTACACTGTGCACGCACGCACGCGGGTGCACACACACACACGGAAGCTTACATGCAGGCGAGCGCGCGCACACACACACACACACAAAGACACACACACACACACACACACACACACACACACACACACACACACACACACACACACACACACACACACACACGGGTATGTACATGCATGCACGCACAAAAAGACACACACACACACACACACACACACACACACACACACACACACACACACACACACACACACAAATGGATGAGGGCACGCACATGTGCACACACACGTTCATACACGCACACACACACGCACACACACACACATACACACACACACACACACACACACACACACACACACACACACACACACGCGCGCGCGCGCACGCACACACGCACACACACACACACACACGCACATTCATCCAGTTGGGATGAAGTGTCTCTCCTAAATCAGATCTTCAACTCCAGACATTTTTGTAGAGCAAGAGAAAATGTGAAAATGGTTGGTCCCGTGCCCGCAGTGGAGTCACTGCTATTGCCACTGGCACCTCGCATGCTGTGCAGGTATTCATTAATGAGACTTTCAATGGATGTTGTTTTTCTGTAATTGCTGTGCGCCTGTAAAAAAATGCAGTGTTTCTCCAAGCCAACATAATGAGATAGTAGTAACTACTTTTCCCCCATTTTTTTTTTGTCTTGCGTGTATCTGGTTGGCACAGATCACAGTATAGAATATTTGGAATCTGTGTCAGCCTTCGCCCATTTTTTTAAAATAAAGAATTCATTGTTGTGGATGGCATTAAAATGTTCATAAATTATTTTCCATATGTGTTTCCAAATATTTATGTATAAACTGATGGATAGTGTCAGAATAGATACATCTGGAAATAACTTGACATTTTCTTTTCTTTTCCATGCAGGTTGTAGCCTATATGGATGAAAACAACCCTAAACGTCTAAATTCTAAATCACGAGTCTAAATGAAGAACACCTTTATATATACAGTAAAGCTTTATCCCAGACAAAGGGCCATATATGACAACTGTATAAAAGTAGACAGAAATACATGTTTGGGAAATACATATTGAGATTGTACTTTCATTCCTGTTTTGTGTAAGGAAACCCAGGAAAGAAAGAGACAGGTTGTTCCCATCATCGGTTTGAGAGAGAGAGAGAGAGAGAGAGAGAGAGAGAGAGAGAGAGAGAGAGAGAGAGAGAGAGAGAGAGAGAGAGAGAGAGAGAGAGAATGTCAGTCAGTCCATCCTATACTAGACTAGGTCAGGGAGCAGGCAGGCACACAGAGAGTGATGGCCTGCAGCAAAGTTGTCTTTCTCTGCCCTCTGACTGCAACAACAGTCCTGCGTTACAGGCAGCAGGGGTGGACTGGCCATCTGGCATAGCAGGCATTTCCCGGTGGGCCCTGCACCCTCGTGGGCTCCTATTTTCAGAAATGTAAAAAATAAATAATAATATAATATTAAATATTATATTAAATATATATATATTTTATTTAACATTTCTGAAAATAGGAGCCCAGGAGGATGCGGGGCCCACCGGTGAGTCAGTTCTGAGCCGCTAGTTATGAGGGGCCCTTTTAATCCAAAAGTGCCCGGGCCCTATTTCTCCCCCAGGCCAGCCCTGGTTACAGGGATTTATCCATCCATCACACTGCTCTCCAGCATCAGCTGCAGCGAAGCTCACACACACACACACACACACACACACACACACACACACACACACACACACACACACACACACACACACACACACACACACACACACACACACACACACACACACAGACCAAGGCCAACCAAGCGGACAGCCAGCCAGCCGGCTTAGAGGAAACAAATTCTACAAAAGTGCAAAACAAGATTTTTAATGCGGGCCACATAAACACACGCGACTCACATAGCCGAGTCGTGATCAAACTCATTTATGAGAAGGAGGGGGTCTTTATGGCATTTCCCGCTCTCTCTCTCTTAAGATCGGAGATGACGGAAAAAAACAAGAACGAAAGAAAGATAGCGCTGTCTGTAGAGTACAATAATTAGACATGGGTCGAATGAATGAATGGCAGAAAGAAAGAAAGAAAGGAAATGAGAAAGAAAGGGATGAAAAAGAAAGAATGATAGAAGGAATCGTGTAAACAAACCAAACTCTGTTCCTCTTTAACAGTAACGAAATGACTTACACAAATATTTATGGCAATTTCGCTGCTCTTAGGTCTTTAGTTACAGTAGTGTCCAAAAGGTGGTGAAATGTAGCATGCCCCTTCTTTTCAATGACACCTGTATCAGGTTGCATAGCCACAGTCACTTTCGTGAAGTTTAGAGTTTCTTTTTTATTATTATTATTATTTTTTGGTCTTTTTCGACTTTATTTATGACAGGACAGTGAAGGTGGTGACAGGAAGCGAGTGGGGAGAGAGAGACGGGGAGGGGTCGGCAAAGGACCCGGGCCGGGAATCGAACCCGGGTCAGCCGCATGTCAGACGAGTGCCCTACCGTTTGGCCACAGCAGGGCCGAAGTTTAGAGTGTCTATATTTGGTCTGCCTGGCGTTTTATAAAATACAAGGTCCACAGTGCCAATGTGTAAAAGTGAGATGTCATGAAACACACCCAAGTGCGTTGGCCACGTCGTCTCCCCTGACATGCCTTCATGCCCTGGTGGTTTATAGCGGCCCTTTACCACTCGCTATTAATCTCTGTGTGTCTCTGTACTTCACTGCAACCGCAAACTGCTCATATACAGACGACACACACGCGAACGTGTGTACAGACAGACACACAAGCGTGTATACACACATACGCATGGCTGCACACACACACACACACACACACACACACACACACACACACACACACACACACACACACACACACACACACACACACACATGCACCCATGTACACGCACATGTGCTGCATGCATGCATGCGCGTGCACACAGACACATACACACATACACACACATGCGCAAGAACACACACACACACACACACACACACACACACACACACACACACACACACACACACACACACACACACACACACACACACACACACACGCACACACACATGCACACACATGCACACACACAGAGCTAACTGTGTATATAAATAGAACGAAAAAACGACTTAACACAAAGCAGAGGCAAGCTACCACAGTCCTGCATGTCATTCAAGCATGACATTTTAAACAAACGCCTCTTCTTAGGGTACATATTTGCGTCTCCTTGCCCACGCTGAGCTCTACATGCCACACTATATAGTTTGGCTTAGCATGGCCTATGACCACAGCCAGTGGTTTTGGAGACTTTTACGAGGTGCTACTTCGGTCCTGTGGCATTGCTCCACTGAGAAGCATTGATAAGGACACAAATTATGTCAAAACAGCAGGACATCATATTTTTTTAGATAATAATTTAAAAAACATGACTGAAAATGCTGATTCACCGAACGCCTTGAACAATGAAATAGTTTAAAATGAATCCTATTTCGAGCATCTAACAATTCCTTTTTATAAGGTGGACACAATTGTGTATTCTGATAACACCAAGTAGGCAGCGGCTGTTGAAAGCAAGAGAGAAGGATGGTCAGAAGGAGACAGATGGGCAGCTAGAGAGAATTGAATTGAGAGAGGACAAAGAAATAGAAAGAGAGAGAGAGAGAGAGAGAGAGAAATGAAGAAAAATGTGCCCTTTTATGCCAATGTGAGAAAAGCGCATTGGAGAAGTTAGCGCTGGGCCCATACCCTGTGAAGCCAAGCCAGCCCCTCCACTCCCGATTTCAGGCTAATCAAGGAGAATTCTGGGAATTTGTGAAGTATAGCAGCTGAACTTTAGCGAAACAGTCCCCTCTGTCTTGTCCCACACCGTCCCTGCGCTGTAGGAGACAGATATGGCCCCTCTAATGTGTGATGGAATCCCACTGTAAAAAATGCTGTCTTAATTCAGCATTCGTGAATTTAACACAGTCAACACAGTCAATTTAATATCTGTTAAGGTGTATTTGGTCCCAGAGTACTCTCTAAGTGTTGAATTAACAGTGCATTTTTTTTGTACTGTGCAGTCACACTTTTTATGACTGCGCTGTGTTGTTTAGCGATACTGACAAATGCTGGTCTGAAGTGCTGCTTTGACCTCATATAGGCTATATAATGACCTTTGATATAACATTGCACCCACCCATGCCCTCTCGACCTTTCACACTGGTCATTCAGAGTCTATCATCCCATATTCGATTGATAATTTGATCTTACATACATTCTGGTTTTATTGAACACAGGCTTGTGTCTTGACCTCTGTTGTTTTACACAATCAGTCAGCATTGCTCAGTTGCATTCATTTGGTCATTGTGCCCTCTAACTGGGCACCACTGAAAACCCTACAAGGGCCAAACGACCAGAAATTATGTCACATCCTTATTTTAGTGCCCAGCTGTGGAGAGGAGGGTAAAATAATATGAGGACATTAGCAGCAGCTAGTTTAATAATGCGGTTTAGGACGGCCCTGAGTCCTCGACAGAAGTGTTCGTTCGTTGGACGTGTGTGTTCAGTGGAAAGTGATACCAGTACATGCATGTTTAGGATTCATTGTGTAACTCAGGGGTGTTTAAGGATTAAATTACATTTATTATTCCGACTTTAAATTGAATCTGCCCGGGAGCAACAACTCAGAAACTGCTATTGCACCTACCGTCTTGCAAAAATAAATGTCTTCAAATGATTTCAGGTCTATCACAACTGTAGAGTAGATCTGTATTCTTCACTGTTCCCTCACAGTAATTTTGAAGAATCGACTCTACAGTAGAATACAGCGTCCCAAGTTAATTTAGTGTATTAAGTAAATGGGTCAAGTCTACCAATGATTAAAATAGCACAAAATAAGTGCTGTTATATAAGTTCTGTCTTTTAACATGGACTACATGGATTTTCTAGTCAGAGTGATTTTGACATTGATAAGTAGCCTACAATTTGGTTGTGGTTTATTCACAATACTTCCACAGTTAATGTACTGCTTATTTCTAAACTGATCATTTTGTAAAGTAGATGTAAACTTAAACGACTGACAACACGGTGTTATTCAAAAATAATTTATAGAGGGTTTTAAACAGAAATATATTTTTACCCTGTTGTATGATGGCAAAACAAATGACCGTGAAATAAAATGAGTAATTTTTGTGTAGGTGTGTTATAATAAAAGCATGCAAACTCTATTCTTAAAAATATTATTTTAAGTTTTATATTCAAGTCAATAGGGCATTATGGGGACCCCCTCGAAAACGAGATATCCTATCTCAAGGGGCTATCCCCCTAAACAAATAAATTGAATTATTGGTATGACAAAACACAATTCCTATTGTCCAAACAATATTATTATTATTACTATTATTACTCTACAATCATTCTGTGTTTATTTATACTTTGACATTATTGTACGGTATATTATCATGTTGAAATATCACAGGAGCGTCATAGTCCATATTTCAGTTAGCCACCCTGCTTGTGTGATCATGTCCATGAGCTAGCGGAGGACAATGCTTTAAGCTGGAGAGCAGAGTCAGTACTGTACTGTGGAGGACAATACTTTAAGCTGGAGAGCCTCCGTCTGGCAAGCTGATAAGTAGCCGCCCTAGCTACAGTGTTGATGATGTCTCCCATCACACATACTACACACACTACACACACGCTCGCAGGCTCGCACACACACACACACACGCACGATCGCAGGCTCGCACACACACACACGAGCGCACCCTAGCTCCAGTGTTGATGTCTCCCATCACACACACACACACTCGCACGCACACACACACACACACACACACACACACACACACACACACACACACTCGCACACACACACACACACACACACACACGCACCATCGCAGGCTCGCACACACACTCGAGCGCACCCTAGCTCCAGTGTTGATGTCTCCCATCACACACACACACACTCGCACGCACACACACACACCCACACACACACACACACACACACGAGCTCGCCCTAGCTACAGCTACAGTGTTGATGTCTCCCATCTCCTCTGGTAACCAGACGGTTGGGGACAGAACACACACACTACTCGCAGGCTCATGCACACACACACACACACACACACACACACACACACACACACACACACACACACACACACACCACACACACACACACACACACACACACACACACACACACACACACACACACACACACACACACACACACACACACAAACACACACACACACACATTCAAAAACACGGGCACACACACACACACACAACTCGGCATTACAGTACATTCAGACTTATTTATCTGCGTGCTGAAGCCAAACATTTCCCCATGCAGGCAGCTAGCGATACTCATTACTCTGTCATCTTTGCCTGTGTGGCGTGGGACGGGTGTGTGTGTGTGTGTGTGTGTGTGTGTGTGTGTGTGTGTGTGTGTGTGTGTGTGTGTGTGTGTGTGTGTGTGGCGTGGGACGTGTGGCGTGGGACGTGTGTGTGTGTGTGTGTGTGTGTGTGTGTGTGGCGTGGGTGTGTGGGTGTCATCGTCAGTGCCGTCGGCCACCCTGCGTGCTGCCTGTTTAGTTGTCTTCTCCTTGGCTGTGCTGTGTGTTGACGGCACTGAGGTCATACTGTGATTTTTCAATTTGCACATCCACCAACCCGCTGCAGCTCCCACTGATTTGACGGGGGCCACACCAAAACCCTCATCATCATCATCTCCCGCCCTTCTTTTTCTGTTTGGGGGGGGGGCTTTTATTATTTTTAGGGGCCCAGCGCAGTGCCCGTCAATATATTATATGATCCAATGAATAGCACAAATGTCAATGTCTGTATTCGCAGTGTGGGCGGATGCAGAAAGGGATCTGTGTAAGTGAACCATCCTTACATGGAATGTAAAGAACTCTCTTTCTCTCTCTCTCTCTCTCTCTCTCTCTCTCTCTCTCTCTCTCTCTCTCTCTCTCTCTCTCTCTCCTTTTCTTTCATAGGGATGGGTTTGTCCAGAGGGGGACTATGGAAGCCATCCCACTCCTCTCTGTCTCAGAAAAAGGTCCATCTCTCTCTCTCTCTCTCTCTCTCTCTCTCTCTCTCTCTCTCTCTGGCCCTCCATGGCGATTCTTATGTTGAGCAAAAATTGGTTTCACATGAGTTGGGCACAGACTGCGTCAGCAGATTCTCTGATCAAATTAAGCAGGGACGAGTAGGGGGGTAGGGGGGGTAGAGGGGGGTGGGAGAAGAAAAGAGCCAGTGGTTGTACTGATCTTTAATTCAATAAACAGTGCCAAGTCCAGAGACAGAAAAGTGCACTATTCTGTCTGCTTCTGAGCCTCGTGTACACAGGCTAACATGCTTTAGTGAACACACACACACGCGCGTACGCGCGCATGTGCGCGTGCGCAAACACACACACACACACACACACACACACACACACACACACACACACACACACACACACACACACACACACACACACACACACACACAAACAAACGTGCACACACACACACACACACACACACACACACAGAGGGATGCTCTATGCTTTACCTCCAAAGCACAATCGTAAATTCAACTGACTTGAAAGCTAGAGATCATTGAGAGCATTTCAATACAGTTCTTGAAGTTCCCAGACCCCCTCGACATGATTCTCAGGCATTACCTCCTAAGACCCACCGCTCAACAGGTCTATGTTGTTTCTATATTTATTTCTTTTCGGTCTTTTTTATTTATTTTGTGAAAAGGAAGATGTTTGCCATATGTGGCATATTCTCTGGTCTGGCAGCCACCCTCAAGAGCAGCAGGCCCGACAGTGATATGATCTGCTGGTGGTGGTGGTGGTCTGTGTGTGTGTGTGTGTGTGTGTGTGTGTGTGTGTGTGTGTGTGTGTGTGTGTGTGTGTGTGTGTGTGTGTGTGTGTGTGTGTGTGTGTGTGTGTGTGTGTGTGTGTGTGTGTGGATGGGAAGGGAGGGGGGTAGTATCATGGAGCTTCATTAAATTCAGAGCACACCCCACTTAGTGGGCCAGCCAAATGAAGAGAGGAGAAAGGGAAGAGAAAGGGGTGGGGGAGGGAGGGAGGGGAGGGCTTGGGAGGGGTGGGCACTGGGCATGTGCAACAAATTGAGGTCTTGTCATCTGTATTTTGCCTTCTACTGAGCAGAAGTCATCAAAGGGGATGCAGGCATGTGTGAACGTATACTACAGTACGGCCGTTTTGGGTAGGATGCGCACATCCAAAGTCACTTGTTGCAGGTGCCAGACAAAAGTGTCAGACAGTTGAAGAAGGTAGGTCTGCACACTGTGGAGTAAGCTCCAAAAAACAAAGTTTATTAAATTATAACGGCAACGTGATCGAAATGTTGCTGTTTTAATTTAATAAACTTTATTTTCTGAAGCTTATTCAGCAGTGTGCAGACCTATCATCTTCAACGGTACGGTACAGCCTCTCACTGCCATATCCGGCGTCTCATTGCTCCTGTTTGCTCTAGCTTCAGGGGTTCCCAACCTTTTCTAATTTGGGGCCCACTTGAAATTCTCACTGATGTTAGGGGCCCACCTCTGACCCAATAAACAACACAACTCAAAGAAATAGTCAACAGCAACACACATAGGCCTAAAAATATTGCTTTGATTTGTAAAAAAATAACAAAAATGTCAAGGTCCAGTTGCAACACTTTCAATGCCCACTTTCAAGGCCCCAGACCACAGCTTGAGAATCACTATAAAGCTATTTGCTCATGTGTTAAGTGGCCCTGAGAGAGTCTTCAGCCGGGCTCAAACTACACGATTTTGTGTCTGATTTTGATGTTGGGGTGTACCGCACACTAGAAGAGAATCATGACTGTCAATCGCAAACACAGAGACAATGCCCGACGTTCTATGTCCAGTCGCAGATGTCAAACAGTGTTTGAGTTCTACGATTTGCGATCGGCGACTCTTTGAGCTGCCAAAATTCTATCTTAGAACATCGCACATGATGAGGTAATCTTGCCCAACAATCGCTTGCGATGGTCCTGGGGGGTAACATTCCACCGATTGTCATTAGGGGGGAGATCTTTAGCCTGTTTATTCGGCACAGGCAGGGAATTGGAGTTTGATGCCTATAATAATTGTAGGATGTTTACTTTTTATGGCTAACGATTTAAAAATGCAAAATTGTGTTTTGACCTCATCATTTGACATGGTTTATAGAGCAGTGTATTCCAGCATGACTATTGGTAAACAAGCTTATTGCTTTCAATGAAAGAGTTGGAAATTATTAAAATACATGAACCTTGGAGTTATTGTTTTAACTGTAACCATTGCAGTCTGTAGCCTCTTTGTGGAGTTGGGTCTTGAGTTAGGACTTGCGGAGTTGGACATTGCTAAAAAGACTCAACTGCATCATAACAACATTGCTATGACATTACCAAGACCTTTAAATAACAGATTAAGACATGGACATCATAATGTTGGTGACAGTAAGGTTATGCGGTTAAGGCTCTGCGCAAAGGGATTAATATATAGCCTATTGGTGGACTGGTGGTTATAGGATGAATACGTAGAATATGTAGAATATCTAGCCTACAGTACATGAATGTATCCACTCATGTCAATATGAGTGTTTAAGCCACTTTGCATGTGACATTTGTGCCTGGTTGGTATTCCCGTGTGTAAACGTGAAACCTGTCAAAGTGTATTTCAGTATATTGCACTCTTCTGTCATAACTACTACTGTGACAAGACTTTGCTTTCAAATTGTTTGATCTTGATGGATGTGTTTGTGTCTTGGCCTTCAATGTGTACAAGTCTTCAGACAGCTATTGGAAACAATGTAGACGTCTTCGAAGAGGCTTCTTAACTCACCCCAGCATCTACTATGTCACTGTTTCAAACCTTCAGACACAAGCCACGTCCAGAGACAGTCATCAACAGGCAGAGATTGGGGCCAACAAACAAACATGCCAGAATCACCCCAAGTCGCCCCCGCCCTGCCCCCACCCCCAAGTGTTGTCTGATTCTCGTGCTTGATTTTGATGCGTCTCTCTTTTCTTTTGCGGTTCTTTTTTCCCCAATGTTTGGAGGGTAACATGATCCAGCTTGCGTGGTGACCTGCCCTAACCTTCCCACAGCAGTGGAGGGCCAGGGGGTTCCACTGGGTATCGCAAGAGAGGGAGAGGCAGAGGGATAGAGGGAGAGAGGGATGGAGGGATGGAGGGAAAGGGAGAGGCAGAGGTAGAGAGGCAGAGACAGAGGCAAAGAGAGAGGGAGAAGGAGAGGGAGGGATGGAGAGATGGAGGCAGAGGGAGAGAGAGAGGGAGAAGGAGAGGCAGAGGGAAAGAGGGATGGACAGAGGGGTGGATGCAGGGATGGACAGAGGGGTGAATGGAGGGATGAGGGATGGAGGGATGGAGGCAGGGAGTCCTGGGGCCCGAGGAGGAGTGCAGCACAGGCCCCTCTCCATTTAGAGTTCATCTTGGCCAAACAAGGGCCCTGTTCGCCTCGCTTGCTCACAAGCTCGCCTCCACTCCACTCCACCAGACAGACAACCACGCTGCATTCCCCTGAAATGAGCCGTCTTTGGGATAAAAGGTGGGATGTGATCTCACAGGCTGACCTGTAACCCTGCCATGTTTTCATAGAAGGAACCCTGATCCTCCGATCTCTCTCTCTCTCTCTCTCTCTCTCTCTCTCTCTCTCTCTCTCTCTCTCTCTCTCTCTCTCTCTCTCAATCTTTCTTTCACTCTCTCTTCAGCCTCTCTCTCTCTAATCTCTCTCTCATTCTCTCTCTCTCTCTCTCTCTCTCTCTCTCTCTCTCTCTCTCTCTCACTCTCACTCTTTCTCTCTCTCTCTCTCTCTCTCTTTCATTTTCTATCTCTCTCTCTTTTCACTCTCTCTTGCTCTCTCTATCTCTCTTTCATTCTCTCTCGCTCTCTCTCCCTCTCTCTTCCTTGCTATGCAGCCAGGATTCTTATATTGAGGGTGGCCGATGGGACTAACAAGTTCCTTATCCGAGGCGTGTTTGGCTTGAGGCCAAAGTGAGATAGACTTCGACGCTCCCCAAGAGATGGAGCTCAGATCTCAGATTAGTGTCCTGATGGTTACAGGGCTGACCTTTCTTGGCCTGAGGGGAAAAGGTTTTGATCAGAACGCAGGATGAACAAAGCTCATCCGTGGTTAAGAGCTGCGGCTGTAGCTAGTTAACATTATCTCGTCGTCGTGTACAGTGACGACATACCACGTTCACCACAATGCATATCTTTTTCTCAAAAAGAGCTAAGCGCTCTAGCAAGTACAGCAAAATCAACAAAATCTAACATCATCCAGAGGCTATGTTCCCAAACCATCACCGTATTGGTTTAGGTTTTACAGCCACATACACTACAGTACAGTACTTATGCATACGAGGAATCATGTCAGGAGTGGGAAGCTTTCCGTGGTAGTTCCCATGTCCGCCGTGTGGAGAGGAGCTGTCAACAGGACGTTGTTAGCAGGGGTTATCTCCATGCGGCAGAGAGGCTGCTGAAACCTGCTGATGTGTGTGGCTACCACCCTAGAGAAAGGGGTTCCCAACCTACTCAAACTTGGGGCCCACTTGAAATGTTCACATATATTCGTAACCAGTGGTGTAGTCTACGTAGAACGCAGGTATACAGAGTATACCCACTTCTAAATTTCAGGGATTTCAGTATACCCACTTAAAATTGATTGATCCATTGTTTTGAATAGCACAAATACATACAGTATACCCACTTCAAAAAATGCTCAAATATACAGTATACCCACCATAAAAAAGTAGACTACACCACTGTTCGTAACCCACCTCTGGCCCTAGAGGCAATACAACTCAAATTAATTGTCAACAGCAAGACTGCAACAAGTATTATTTACATTTTTAGAAAATGATTTCAGGGCACTGGGTTACTAGGCTGGCGACCCAGGTTCGATTCTGGCCTGAGTCATTTTCCAAACCTTCCCTGTCTCTCTCTCTCCATGCTCATTTCCTGTCCCTCTGTAACTGTCCCACAATAACGGCATAAAAAACCCCAAAACTATCTTTAAAAAAAGAAAAAGGAAATTATTTCAGGGCTCACTTGGAATACCTTCGCGGCCCACCAGTGGGCCCTGGCCAACAGTTTGAGAGTCACTGCCCTAGAGGAACGAGGAGACCTGCAGAGGGCTGTGCTTTTGGGCTTTATTCCTGTAACTGGCAAGAGGCACACTTGTGGTATGTAGGCCAAAGAAAAGTCTTACCTGGCTCAAAACGTTCCAAATGAACAATTATTATTTTTTGCCTCTGACAAGTCATCACGGACAATTATGTGTAACTTTTTTTGCGGTCAAAATGGAGAGTGCTCTGTAGTTTCTGTTTTGTTTTCTTTCTTTCTTTCTTTCTTTCTTTCTTTCTTTCTTTCTTTCTTTCTTTCTTTCCATGATGGAGCTCTCGGTGCAGTGGAGCTCTCTGTGGCGTTTTCAGAATATGCGCAGCAGTAGATCACTATCTAACCAGAATAAACCTTTCAAGCAAACACAAAAAAAAGAAGAAAAGAGAAGGGAAAAAAATCAAAAGTCATCAAGATTCCTTGAGTTTATTAGAACCAGTCGGTCAAACTTCCCTTCAGTGCAAGGGGTTACCACCATTCCCTCTCCCCATTCACCTCCAGGGCTTGTAGGGATAATCAGGTTAGAGATGGACTCTCTTGTCTGGGGCAAACAGGAAGAGAACGCCCAGCAAGAAGGCCCAGAGCAGTCAGTCAAACAGCTCAGGCAAATCAGTTTACTCTGTATTACCAGAATTGCTATTACCAGTTTCTTTTTCATGATTTAAGGTTGTTTTTTTTAATTATTATTATTATTTTAACTTTTTAATAATGTTTCATATTCAGTACATTACAGGCATGAAATAAAAATACAAAGAGGGAAAGCCACTACTACTATTTCACCTATCTTTTTAAAGTATGAATGTTGAATTATTTTGTTTGTATTATTCGATTACAGTAACGTTAGAGTAATTTATGTTTCCCTGTTGTGATTCAGTTGTCCCACTTTTTATGATCTGAGGCCTCTGCCTCTCAGATTTGTGACATGGCTGAATGCTAATTACTCAATATATGTAAATAGCAGCATAAATATCTAAGCAATTAGAGCAAAGAACAGTTAGCAGAATTTTCCAATAGAGAACCAATAGAGAATTTTTAAGAACTGAAAAGATTCCATGTCAAGTGACAAGAACACCACTCGCCCCCAATGAATATTTCAATAAACTGGACCATTTGTTTATCTTTTTCTTTATTATATATTTTTTTTTCTAACTGTAATTCCCTGACTACCTAATCAACAAATACATGTCCCACTCAAACATGTCACCTTTCAGCCTCTGCTGATTGGTTTTGCTGCCATTGTAAGTCGAATGCACTTAAGCGGCTCCCAAGTGTAATGAAATGTAATGTAATAACGCATTATAACTTTAAGTGCTCTGGCAGTGTAAAATGTTTTTACTGGGCTAAAAGAGTTTTCTTTACTGGACAGAGTCAGAGGCAAAGTGTTTCTTTGGAGATGGAATAGGCCACTTGTGTTTAGTTGTTTGTTTTTTCCTGTAGAGACTTTAATTGGCTCTGTTAAACTCTCTCACGTACTTATTTACGTCTTTAAAGTGGTGTTGCTCCCAGTTAATGACAACACAGTGAGCAATTAGACGTAATAACACTTTAAAACAAACACAAAAAACCCTAACGTCTTTGAAGAGTAAAGATTGCCTCCCCTCGTAGAATTCATTGCAGCATTCCCTTTTCACAGTGAGAGGCTTCTTTTACAGATACAATAAAATCAGTTCAACTGAAAATCGGTTTACTGAAATTGTAAGGGAAGTTCAGAAAATCGTACAAGTTAAACATGAGAAAAACTCACTGTAAGGAATTTAGAAGAATATAAAATGACGATTAAATCTATCTATAATCTGCCTACAGTATATTGGTTTGTCTCTATGTTTATTTTTAGGTATGCCTCTCTCCCGCTGTCTCTTCATCTGATAAACTAAGGTGACCATTTCAAGTGGTCAGCAAAGAGGAAGAGGGTGTTCGAGGAATGTCATCAATTCGCCACCGCTGCTGAGAAGCGATGCGAGTGAGCGAGAAGACTCTTGTATCTGTCTCACACCTCACCTGTGTGCTGCGTTGTTCAGCATTGTTTGTCTGACTGCTGAATGGCCTCTGTCTATTGACCCGTCCCGGTTACATGTTTGTGCTGATGAGATGTGCTGATGGGATCCAACATGGAGGCCCGGGCTGGGCCCGCTCCGCTCCACCAATCCTCTCTACTCCAGGTACTGCGACATCACTGGCCCCTGGGCCTGAGGTCGCGGAGGCGCGAGAACAGAGGGGCCTTCTCATGGCCCTCTTAATGCCTCGGAATGTCCTGGGAGAGACAAGAAAGGAGGCCTTTCAGATGCGCCATAATCAGGATCATGCTGCTCGGGTTAAATTTGGGGAGGACACTTGCTGAACAAGTTGCCTTGTCTTCCATTCAGATGGCTGGCTGGTTGGGGACGCTAGGGTGGCGCGGCGCAGAGGAGAGTGATCGAGCATCGTGTCCTGTCCTGGCCTGCTCACCCCTTCGACACGGACACGAGTCAGCTTGTGTCCACACGGTGTGATCCGGAGTTTAACCCTGTCAGTCAACATTGCCAGCTACTAGCTCCTGAGCTAGCTTGCTAGCTTCACCCGTGGTGCCAACGCTAGAGGCCAATACCACTCTAAAGGCTGCCCTGGCACAGCTACATAGGGATGCAAACATGGCAGTGTGTGTACCAGTATTTGCATTTCAAACCTACGCCTGGTATCGGTCGGCGGACTAGGCACAGTTTTCTTTTCTTTTCTTTTTTTTCAAACTGTCAAGCTGGAATTACAGCAGCTCTGAATTGCATTAGATTACGCCAGGAATGATGGAGATGCTCCAAGATTTATATTTAGGCTGAACGTTACAAACATTTTTTTCAGACTGAGCTTTTGTAATGCTGTTCTGTTGGGGTAAACAGCAGGAGGAGACAGAGAGAGAGCGAGAGAGCGAGAGAGAGAGAGAGAGAGAGAGAGAGAGAGAGAGAGAGAGAGAGAGACAGAGAGACAGAGAGCGAGAGATACATGCCTAAAAAAGAGGTTATAGCATCCACCACTCAGGTCCTCCAGGTTGTACCAATAAAAAACGTTGAGGGTTGTGGGGGTCATCAATTAGCATAGTGAGATAACCGTCATGCTGTTTTGTGGGTAATCTGGCTTTTATTACTTTTTGTGTTTGTTTACTTCCCTGTCTGTTTCGCAGGAGTAGTTTGGTTGTTCTTTCTTTATGATTGTTAGCTTGTTAGCCTCTCAGTTACATCGTTGTTGACCTTTTCTTTTCCTCCAGAAATACGTGTAAGTGAAGTCATCTAGTTTCTCGTGTTGTTAATGCTCTCATCGCTTGCTGTTGTTTAGTGGAACAAACCAAGTCGGAGCCCTTCCTCTTCACTTCAGCCCTTTCTTGCAGTCAGCCATGTTGCCTCGCAGTGAAGCTAATATGTAATTATATTATATTATTTACAAAATGACTAATCTATACATTCCTATGGTGGCGGCGGTGGTGGTCTGGTCTTGGTGGCAGCTTCTGCCTGCTGCTCTGCCTGCGTCGTCGCTTCACTGCTGGAGAGAAGGGAATTGCATCTCGAAGCGTCCATAATGTTTCCCAAGCAGCCAGAGCTGGAGATGGAGCTGGAGATGGAGCCTCTCCCCCTTCGGCCTCAAACATGTCAGTTATTATGAAGCCGAGATCAGAGCACATAGGGCACGATGGGGAAAACCCATAATGGTTGCGAGGAGGAATGTTTGTGGAAATACTAAGCCACTAACGGTCCCCGAGGAATATCATTGGGGCTGTTGTCATTCAGGCACTGGTCAACATTTGCAGCGATCATGAGTGAGTGCATGAGTGAGCGCTCCAAGCGCCTGAAGGCTGTGTTAGTGTGTAGTGCGTATAGTGTGTGTAGTGCGTAGTGCGTAGTGCAGGGGTATTCAATTAAAATTCACAGAGGGACAGTTTTTCAAATTCTTTCCAGTGAAGGGGTCGAACATACAATCAGTATTACTGCGAGCAGCACGGTGTCCGAGGTTAGGGTGACCTTAGGACGGTCTATTTATGAGACTGTTTTAGATAAGGTTTCGCTCTCATGTGAATGCATAGGAGAGACATCCCCAATCTGAAGTGTTAGTGATCGCAAATGATGCACTGCCACAGATAGCACATGTACTGTATATGTTTTCATTTTGTTCTGACCTTATGGGGGCCCAGAACCTTGCCATCCAAGGGCCGCATCTGGACCCAGGGCCTCCATTTGAATAGGCCTGGCGTAGTGCATAGTGCGTAGTGCGTAGTGCGTAGTGTGCAGCGCGTAGTGTGTAGTGCGTAGTGCATAGTGTGTAGTGCGTAGTGTGCAGTGTATCGCCATTGTGTGGAAGTGCATGGATGGAGCTGAAGCGCGAACTTACTTACGTACGTGTTTGGTTGCAGAGCCTGCCTGGGTCACGATGGGCTGAGGCGTTTAGGTACAGCAGGCCGCTAGGCTGGCCGCGGGCCAATTGCCCAACAGACCCCATGATTGGGAACCTTGAGGTAGAAGCCGGGGCCGGGGGTCACCAAACAAAGGCCTCACTCAGCCCGCGCTCCCTGCTTTACGCCTCTAACTCACGCGCACTGCCCTTCGATCGCTTATTGAATTACGCTTAATCCCTCAATTGATGTCACATGGAAACATGTCGAGAAAAAAAACAGAAAAAAGGTCCTTGGCTGGCCGAAGCGAAGCCACTGGTCTTGAAATAACTGTTTGAGTGCTGCTGGAGTGCTGTGCTGTTTTGGAAGATACTGGAAGTTTTGTAATTCTCCATGTCGAAAATAAGGCCTTACGACTGCCTGTTTTCCTCTTGTTCACCTATGAGCACATGTTCACCATGTGTCAGCAAGGCCTTTTATTCACATGACGAGGATGAATAAATGGAAAAAAAATCACATTATATTACATGTAAAAAAAATGGAAAAATATTATCCACTCACTGTTTGAAAACCTTCTGTGAGATGTCAGATAGTTGATAGTATGAAACACATGATTATGAGTGTGAACATGAGTTAGGAAATGCAGTGTTTCACAGCCCTTCACCGTTAATCTGCTTTGCATTTGCCCACTTCAGAGACTCATTAGGCAAACCAACAACAGAAGTGATCAGATAACAGAGCTTAAGTGTAGTCCTTAGGGCCTTGAAATCTCATAATTCGCCTGATGACACAAAGTTGTAAAAAAAAAAATGCGCCTTCAGAAAGTACAGTTGTATTATGATTTTATGACTTATGGACAGGTTTTATTTTAAATTCACCTTGAGTTTTTCAAGTGGTATAATCGTAGCTGGTGGAATAGATTTTATTACAGTTTATTCACTTACTTCAAATTTCCATATAAAGCCAGCATATTCGAGTTTTGCAAGCGTATTGTTTTAAGTGAGTGTTGAATGATTCTCTGATCCTTCCAAATGAATGCAGTCAACAGCTAAAGAATGTATATGGATCCAGTATAGAAAAACATTAAGCGCTAGCCAAAGTTTTCACACACTTCTCGTAAACAGTGTTTGTAAATGTCAAACAAAGAAGCCGATCTGCTCTGTAACATATTACGGCTATGACTACAGAGCGTTTGTTTTGTTTGCTTGACACAAGCGTCTCTCTCTCTCTCATTTCGAATTGATTAATTACGGACGAATATGGCTATTTTCAGGTTTATAGCATTAATTGTTCTCAACCCAAAACAGGCCTTTGGAGTTCGTAAAAGCCAACCCAGTCCAGAACCCCGTCTCTGGTATTTGCGCAAAAAGAGCTGAGCAATCTCGTTATAAAAGGTTTCCTGCCACTCATTAGACTGCAGGAATGTCATCATCCTATTCATTAACACCAGGTTAACCCCTCAACTGCACAGCAAATCATACAGTGTTAATTCAACAGAGTCGATTCGAGAGTCGATTTAGCATCTTCTAGAGTAGTGTTTCTCCACGGGGGCACTACAGCTCCCCAGGGGGCGTTGGGGAGCCCTGGGGGGCATTGAGAAGGATAGAGCTGAGTTGGGGCGGGGCTTAGTTCCTATTGGGGGGCATTAGTCTATTTTATTTTTCTATTAGTCTATTATATTTTATTTTTTCCACAGATTTTTTTGTTCAAATACCCGGTATATATTTTTTGGTCTGTTTAGAATGAGAATCGAACCCCGGTCAGCTGCATGGCAACCGAGTACCCCACCGGACGGCCACGGCAGGGCCTAAGGGACAGACTTATGATGACTTATGATGAGGTCAAGGGGGCATTGGGAGGCTTATGATGAGGTCAAGGGGACGTTTATTCAAAAAAAGGTTGAGAACCACTGATCTAAACTGTATATTTGGTCCCAGGCTACTCTTTAAGACACTTACCCACTTACACCCACCTTACACCTTTCACCATCCTGCTCGCTGTGCACTGAATCCGATGGTGGAATGGCAACCCTTGAGAACTCTGCTATCAACGCATTTGCAAATGACCGAGTGAGATATTCAAAATACCTCAAAAAGAATATTGTCTTTGAATCCAGTCCATTTGACCATTTACCACTCCACACAGCGAGGTGCTAAAAGACGGTTAGCAGTAGACCTCCTCACTCCTGCTGAGGGCGAGAGTGAGAGACCATGGCTGAATCTCAAATGGCGCACTTGTGCACTTCGGGCACTATGTTTCAGTGCGTAACTAATACGGCATACGCACTGAAACATGAACACTAAAGTGCACAAGTGCACCATTTGAGATTCAGCCCATGAGAGTGAGGGCTGCCTTGAGAACACACAGTACTGCAGTGACTCCCAAACTTTTTCTACTTTTTTCGCGACCCCCCCCATCTCCCAAAAACATTTTTTTCTTAAACTTAAATGTAAATCACAGGAAAAGGTAAATTTAAGCATAAATAAAGCATTGAATAAAAAAGCACAGTATTAAGCATTGAACTGAATATTGTTACAAACAATGTACAGAAAGGTTATAAAAGCATATATTCAAGGTTCTATGTAAACAGTCCCTTGTCACTGTGTGTGACCCCCCTGCAGTACCTCCTCAACCCCGCCCCCTAGGGGTCCCAACCCCCAACTGTAGTACTGTATACCTACCACACAGTGAAGGCCACTTGGAGACCTCACTTCACCGAGCACTTTACACTCAAATACCAGCAATCACTGCCATGCCCAACTCCTAAAAGAAACACACACATGAGCCAGGTCATGTACAGTAACATCTGCAGCGACCTGCTGAGTTCCACATACTGTACATGACGCACAGGGAGACAGGACCTCGGTGACTCATACTTCATCGTACATGACGGACAGGGAGACAGGACCTCTGTGACTCTCATACTTCACCAGAGTGGAGCTTCAACAGCTGTATGTAAGGAGAGACTTTTAGGACGTCTAAGGAAATACCTGTTGCACAAGTTGTGAGGAGGATGTGCAGTATGTTTTTATCCATGCACTTATATCTCAAATGAAGTGCAGTTTATGCGATTATCTGAACTGAAATGAGAGGCCTTAAGTGAAAGTGAAAGTGAAAGCCCACCTGGGAAAATCCAGCTCCCACTGTCATTGTGATACAGCACTCCACAGCATGCAAGTGCACACTGCACACAACGAAATTGCATTGATGCCTCACCCGTGCAAGTAGGCAGGCCCCAATTTCACCCCAAGGGAGCAGTGCGGTGGACCGGTACCATGCTCAGGGGATGGGGGAGAATCTAAGTCTAAAAGGTCTAATTTCTTTATCTAGCAGTCCATCTGTTTGGTCATTTTATTAATTAATTAATTTTATTAATTTGTCTGTTCTTTGTTTATCCATCCCTATATCATCCCTCCCTACCTATCCCTCCCTACCTCTATCCATCCATCCATCCATCCATCCATCCATCCATCCATCCATCCATCCATCCAGTCCATCCATCCATCCATACATTCATCCATCACTCAGCAGTCGTCTGCCCATCTGATCATCATCCTTCCCCCAAGCTCTCTCCTTGTCCTCATTATGACCGTGTGTATGTGTGTGTGTGTGTGTGTGTGTGTGTGTGTGTGTGTGTGTGTGTGTGTGTGTGTGTGTGTGTGTGTGTGTGTGTGTGTGTGTGTGTGTGTGTGTGTGTGTGAGAGTGGTTGGGGGTGGGTAGTATCATGAAGCTTCATTAAATTCAGAGCACACCCCACTTAGTGTGTGTGTGTGTGTGTGTGTGTGTGTGTGTGTGTGTGTGTGTGTGTGTGTGTGTGTGTGTGTGTGTGTGTGTGTGTGTGTGTGTGTGTGTGTGTGTGTGTGTGTGTGTGTGTATGTACGTATTTATGTGTATCTATTATATGTGTAAGTGCATCTCTATAGGTATGTGTATCTGGATCTGTGTGTAAGTGTGTGTGTCTGTATACTTGCATCTCTATACATAGGGTTATCTGTGCAGCACATGGGCCTTAATGAGACTGCAGTGCACAGGGCCGGAGTAAGGTGGTCTGGGACCCCTAGGCTACAGGTTGCTGTGGGGGCCCCCTGGAAGGCAAATTTCATGTCAAATTTGCATACACAGTCTCATACGTATGAGCTAGGAATTAAGAATAACCTGTCTACCAACTGTACTCAACACGATAGATTTTTTCAGTATTGCATCTTGTCACAATTCTGGAATTTGTCAACTTTGGCCAGTCAGCTCCCCCCCCCCCCCCCCCCCTTGGCAGGTGGGGGCCCCTAGGCTGCAGCCATATCTCGCCTGTGGGGGGGGCTGGTAGGTGGGGGCCCCTAGGCTGCAGTCATATGTAGCCTGTGTGTTAATCCGGCCCTGGCAGTGCAGTGCAGTGCAGTGTAGTGTTGAGGTTGTGGCTGCAGGGCTGGAGCTCAGAGGGCTGGGAGGAAATGGGGCCTGGCATGTTGACTCAGGAGAAAATCCCGGCGGACTTCTCAATGGGCCGCTATTAAAGTTTAATCGGTCCACTCATCCCCCTGCGAAGAGAAGAGGAGAGGGCGGCGGAGACCATGGGTGGTGGCTGATGGCGTGGGGATGCTGGGTTCTTCTTCTTCTTTCTCTCCCTCTACGTCTTCTTCATCATCATTTTCTTCCTCTTCTTCTTCATCCTCATCTTCTTCCTTTTCTTCTTCTTCCTCTTCTTCTTTTTCGGAGAGCCTTCACCATGAACCCACACCATTGAGCACCCACACTGGCCATGGATGAAACGCAATATCTGAGAATCTCTTCTGATCTCCCTGTCCTTCACTCTCTTCTTCCCACTCTCTCTCTCTCTCTCTCTCTCTCTCTCTCTCTCTCTCTCTCTTCCTTCAGTTTTAGTTTCTTTTTCTCTCTAGCTCTTGTTCCTCTCCTCTTTTTACTCCCCCCTCCCCTCCCTCCTTTCTTCCTCTCTCAGAGTGGCTGCAGAGCCAAGGTCGTTCCTCTTCGCAGGCGAAGTGGGTTTGCGCAACGGGACCAAAGAAGGGGGTGTGGATGAGAGAGGTGGGTGTGGAGGAGAGAGGTGGGTGTGGAGGGTGGAAATGTTTAGCGTCAGGAGGACCAGGCCCAGGTCCAGGCGTAGGCCCTCTGTGCTGTGCTGTGCAATGCTACCAGGGCCGGATTAATGCACAGGCTAGATATGGAAGCCGGCCTAGGGGTCCCCACCTGCCAGGGGGCCCATGATTGGTCAAAGAGGGGAAAACCATTTTCCTGATTAACAGATGCAGTGAAAAAATAGTTTCTTGTTAATAATCATCTCTATACTTCATTAGACTTCATTAATAGCTTGGAATTATGACACTTTTTTTTTTGCAATTTTGTCATTATTTTTTTGTCTGTGGGGGCCCACAGCAACCTGTAGACTAGTGGCCCCGGCCCATCTTAGTCTGGCCCTGGCTGTGTTGTGCTGTGGTGTGTTGTGCAGGCCTCCGCTGAGGATGTGTGTGTGTGTGTGTGTGTGTGTGTGTGTGTGTGTGTGTGTGTGTGTGTGTGTGTGTGTGTGTGTGTGTGTGTGTGTGTGTGTGTGTGTGTGTGCGCGTGCATGCCTGTGTATGTGTGTGTGTGTGTGTGTGTGTGTGTGTGTGTGTGTGTGTGTGTGTGTGCGTGTGTGTGTGTGTGTGTGTGCGTGTGTGTTGTGCAGGCCTCCGCTGAGGGGCTGTGGCAATGGCTGTGGCCGCCGCTGCTGCGTCTGAACATTGTTGTGAGAGCCTTTGCATAATGGACAGTGATGGCCCCAAATTCCCCCCTTTCTCCGCTTTTGTGTCTGAAGATTACACAGAGCCATTTTCCAGGGCTGTGGCGGCAGGCATATGCCAGAACGGAGGAGGAACGAGAGAAAGAGAGAAAGAGAAAGGGAAAAAGAGAGAAAAGGAGAGAGAGAGAGAGAGAGAGAGAGAGAGAGAGAGAGAGAGAGAGAGAGAGAGAGAGGGAGTTGAAAAAGAGCCGGGCTTTCATGTCAAGACACTTTGATTGTGTTGCAGATTGGTTCCAGGTGATGTTCTGCTCTGCTCCTAAGGACTTGGTGAGAGGAAAGTTGTGTAAGATTGGAGACAGGATGGTATTCCTTAATTTCAGCACTGCGCGCCGCGCACGCTTGTTAATCAGTCTGTGTGTGTGCGTGTGTGTGTGTGTGTGTGTGTGTGTGTGTGTGTGTGTGTGTGTGTGTGTGTGTGTGTGTGTGTGTGTGTGTGTGTGTGCATGCACGCATGTGTGTGTGCGTGTGTGCGCGTGTTCGTGTCTGTGTGTGTGTTTATGTAGGCCTATGTTTTTCCCTGTAATGTGCCCATGTCTTAGTGACGTGTGTGTGTGTGTGTGTGTGTTTGTGAGTGTGTGTGTGTAACTGTGTGGTGTGTGTACCAGTGCTTGCGTTAATGCGTGTGTTTGCCAGTGCTTGTGTTCACATGCGTGTTTGTGTACAAGCAAGTGATTTAATGGGATTTCATGCAATTGTAGGAGGGCAAGACTGACACACATTGCACTGCTCTGTGTAAATATCTGTAAAGTCTGTGTATGTGTGTTTGACTTGAGTTTGTATATATGCTGTACATGTGTATGTCTGTGTGTGTGTTGTTCTGATGGAGGGTTGTGTGTGTGTGTGTGTGTGTGTGTGTGTGTGTGTGTGTGTGTGTGTGTGTGTGTGTGTGTGTGTGTGTGTGTGTGTGTGTGTGTGTGTGTGTGTGTGTGTGTGTGTGTGTGTGTGTTTGTGTGTGTGTGTGTGTGTGTGTGTGTGTGTGTGTGTGTGTGTGTGTGTGTGTGTGTGTGTACGGTGGGGGCTGGGGGTTGCCAGCCAAAGTTACTTGCACAGTTACATGGACAGTTTGGTGATCAAACCAGCTTTCATGGCTATCTACAGCTCAGTCAACCTCTACCTCAGACTCTACCTCTGCCTCTACCTCAGTCTCAGCTCAGCCTTGCAGGGGGAGAAATAGGGCCCGGGCGCTTTTGGCTGAAAAAGCCCCCTCATAATTAGTAGCGCAAACTCACCTGTTTGACTCACCGGTCTCACAAATTCTTCTCTCTTTTTTACATTTCTGAAAATAGGGTGCACACGAGGGTGCTGGGCACACCGGGAAATGCCCGCTATGCCAGATGGCCAGTCCAGCCCTGCCTCTCCCTCTGCATCAGTCTCTACCTCTGTCTTTGCCTCTCCCTCTGTCTTTGCCTCTGCGTCAGCCTCTGCCCGGCCTTGCAGGGTCCAGTGCTTTGTTTTTGGGGCTGATTTGAAGCAGGTCTAGCGTGGGAAGTCCAATTAGGAAGGGAAATTGCAGTGTGCCCAAACGCAGCAATGCCAAGCCCTTGCCATTTACCATCACTTACCTGAACTTGAAAATGGTCCCAGGCACCGAAACATCTGTATGTATTTTGAAGTAAGAATAGCCTCTTTCCACAAATCCTAATTGGGCCTTCCCCTCACTTCAGTAAGTTGCGTTGTGTATAGGCCCCATTTTTTCCCTCTCTCTCTCTCCCTCTCCCCAAGAGAACAAGAAAGAAGCATGACCAAGTGACTATTCCCTTTTTCTTCATTTTAATGAAATGAAAGGGAAGTCAGAAACCGACTGAACGTCACATCAGAACCAAAGCGTTCACTATAAATCTCCCTTTGAAAGTCAACCCGGCTCACTAAGCTCCCCCTGTGTTTTAACTGTGCCTATCTCTAAGACCCGATGTCTTAGCTGTGGTGAGGGGGCCACACAATGGCATCCAGTATGAAGTTGTACGACTAGTTGTTTGCAAATTCTCGTCATGTCTGAGTTGTACGTACACAGCCGACTGCCTCAAATAGCAGCATGTGTGCTGTGTAGTGCTGTGGGGATAGCATAGCGGCCATCGGATCGAAACAGCTGGAGAGAGAGGTGATATAATTGTCCTGTCGTTTATTTATTATCTTTATCGTGGGAGGACACACCTTCATTTCTCTTCCACTCCCTTTTTCTCATTTCCTCCCTCTTTCCCTTTCTCTGTCACTCTTTCTCTCTCTCTCTCTCTCTCTCTCTCTCTCTCTCTCTCTCTCTCTCTCTCTCTCTCTCCCTCTCTCACCCCCACCACCCCCACCACCCCACCATCATTCTTCTCCCCTCCCCTCTCACACAATGACCACTGACTACATAGCAAACACAAAAAGGCCACACAGACCTATACACAGACACTGCTGCTGCGAGAGAGAGTGAGAGAGAGAGAGAGAGAGAGAGAGAGAGAGAGAGAGAGAGAGAGAGAGAGAGAGAGAGAGAGAGAGACCTGCTGCAGTCAGTTCAAAGAGCAGTCTGGGGGGATTTGGAAGGACTGATCCAGTAATGAAAAGAAAATAAAGGCCTGATTCCCATGGCAGCGGGGCCGGGGCCAGCGCCGGTGCCAAGGTTCACACCTCTGGGTCCTGCCTGCAGTGCCGAGAGGAGTCATATCTCTGGCTCCGAGCCGCGGCCATTTGGGGTTATGAAGTCATTTCCTGTGTAGGTTCACTTCGCTCTGATCACACATATTGTCCCAGATGTCACGACGACCAGGAGCCAGGAGTCGTAGCTCTAGCTCTCGCTTTCGCTCTCGGATTGGATTGGATTGGATTGGAGTGGAGTCTTCTGCTGCAGTCTGACGTGACGTGTGCGACCGACGTCCACATTGAAATACTCACACCGTAGATCACAATGTGATGAATGCCTGGATCACTCACTCCTGGACCAAAGCATGCGGGTTTAAAGTGGTTGTGGGATGAATTATGAGGCCTATATCTTTTGCAAAGACTGGATTAATTATGTTAATGTTATGGGGATATTACACCTAATTGAATAAGGAATCACCAACTAATATTTTCCCTCTCTTCAGGCATAAACATTTGTCTCGCAAAACACAATAGATTTGAGTACAACATAAATTTTAACAACAGATAATCTGCTTGGGCTCACATGACAAACGATGACATACGTCTGGAAGAGGGGTTTAGCGAGCTGTAATGCTGAAAGCTAACATCATGTTAGATGGATTTTATAACTCGTATAAAAAAAAGGCCTACGGTACGGGTCTAGAGATGAATAAACAATAAAAGGGAACTATCAGAGCGACAGCATGATGAAGGAGCTGTGAAAGAGAAGACGAAGGTGAGCGATAAGGAACACTTGGGCAGACTTGAATCACCACAAGAGACCGCAGGAGTGTGCAGCAGCGGTGGTGGGTGGTGGTGAAGGGCCCGTGTCAGTGAAAAATGGAGAGGCCAGAATGATGGATCGCGCAAAATTCCCAGGATAATGAAAACCATTTATATTTCGGCATTGTTGTGCCGCAGCCGGGGTTTAGCACTGTCTTCTACCCCAAACCTCCGTAAATCCCGCGTTCCCGCGTTCTCAACTTTGACCCGCGACCAATTTCCGCCGTCGTAGTAGAAGTATAGGACGATGGCGGCGGTGGCGGCTAGCCGCAGACTGCGTGGTGCTTCAAGGAATGTTTAGCGCGTCACCATCGCGAGAATAAAAATGTAGTCCCCTAGTCCAAGTATGCAGAATAATAACGCAGCTGTTCCCAGAGTACATAACATCAGAAGACCTCCCTTGATTGCAGTTATATCCATATTTTGTGTGGTCTCCCCCCAGTTCAAAGGAGCGCAGATGCATGTAATTATTACTCGATGCGAAGATGCTCCGCTTGTAGGCCTATGTGTTTGTGTGGTGTGTGTGTGTGTGTGTGTGTGTGTGTGTGTGTGTGTGTGTGTGTGTTCTGCCTGTGTGGAAGGGGAAAATACAAACCAACTGCAAATGGAAACCACCAGTGAATAAAGGTTTCACTTTTTTATTTTGATATCAGTTTACAATACCATCCCGCACCTTTCATGCCCAGGGGTAGTGGGTACTGGTGCGTGTGTGTGTGTGTGTGTGTGTGTGTGTGTGTGTGTGTGTGTGTGTGTGTGTGTGTGTGTGTGTGTTGTGAAGAGGAGTCCTGTTTCGTAATCAGTCTGTGAGATCTTTAGACACAATATTACCGGCGGTGGGTGACCTCGGCGTGTACTCCTGGGCTCTCTGGTGGCAGCTGACTGGCTCTCTAATCTCCAAAGGGGAATTCGGGAGGGCTCAGGCCCCCTCTCAGACACCCTGACCTGGGGGCAACGTCTCACATGGGGCCCGGCTCACAGCGGCCCACCGGTGCCAACAGCTGGACAGAGAAAACAGCAGGTCTGGACTGGGAGGAAAAAAAGACCCAGGCGTTTACTATGCATGGAACCTGCCCTCTAAATTGTGGGCAGGTTTCTGAGAAAATACCAAAAAATTTGATAGCAGCATTGGCCCCTGATGACTGTCGGCCCACTGGGAAATGTTCTGTATGCCAGATTACCAGTCCAGGCAGAGAAAATACCAAAGGTCACAAGGCAGTCTTCCAAACCAAACTAAAAACTACACTATACTGGCAATACCATACAACACAAGCCTCTTACCTCTGTGTGATTGGATAATCAACACCAAAATCATAAAGGACCCCTTTTCTGC
>NC_085860.1:15300722-15368222 GCF_034702125.1 Engraulis encrasicolus
TCAAAAAGCTTCGGCGATTAAGTTGATGAAACTTCGTTGTGCTTCAAACTTGTAATCTCAAGCAGGCAGCTCTCTCGATGCTGTGACGATGGATAGAGAGGAGAGAAACAGAAAGTGGAGAAAGGAAAAACATTGTACATCAAGAGAGAAAGAAAGCGAGAGATAGTTTGAAAAAAGAAAGAAAGACAATAATGTTTGAAGAGGAGCTAAGTTCCTACATTTTCAGGGAGTATCTTTAGGGTAAAAAATAACAAACGAAGACAAGAGGTGTGAATGCTAGCCAAAAGACACAAGAGGAGAGAACACATAAAGAAACACGCACACAAGGCTGGAAGGGAAATCGGAGAGGCCCAGGGAAAGATAAGGGAGAGTGGTGGTCGAAGGGGGGGGAGAGAGAGAGAGAGAGAGAGAGAGAGAGAGAGAGAGAGAGAGAGAGAGAGAGAGAGAGAGAGAGAGAGAGAGAGAGAGAGAGAGAGAGAGAGAGAGAGAGAGAGAGAGATCACCACCACCAGGGCCGCTGACAGGACAAGGACAAAGTCATCTGAAGGGCCCCCCATCCAATACACACAATGCAATGAAAACTCAATTTTGGGCCCCATGTGTCCCTGGGCCTGGGACAACTGATCCCTTTGTCCGCCCCCCCCTGTCAGCTTCCCTGCCCACTACCACCATCACTTATAAAACTCACCACAGCTCACACACAGTCACTGGGGTCAAACGCATGATAGTGAGAACAGTGCAGGATGAGCCTCCATTATTCACTGCTCTCAGCTCCACTAATGCAGATAGATTCTATTTGTGCCACATACGAAACATCCACCGCCAGATAGATAGCATTTTCAGTGCAGAGAGACTACCGCCTCCAAAACACATCTGAGGTACAGACACAGGAATGTCTGTGGTAAGATCTCTTCTCTCTTCACTGTTTTTCAGTAATTACTAATACACGGTATACAAAAAAAGTCTAAATGCAAACTATAAGTGTGTCTAATAGAATGTGCTTATTTTTGTTATGTGATATAGCCTGAGACACTGATCTAGGCAATAATAACATGACACATATCCTGATTTAGGCCCTTAAGTCTATGTATGACCAAATGATTTAGAAAAATAAAAATAGAATTTCATTTAAAAAATTCATCTCTAATCCGTGCATTCAAACCTAGTCACTGCTTGACACAGATCACTTGAGTTTTACAAGAGCCAATCCATCTGCATTACATATGTGAGTTTATAAATAAAACACAACCAAACAGCATTCCCTCAAGCACATGGGAATCTTATTCAGAGGTAGTGTGCCCTCTGCTGGTTGAAATGTATATTGCACATTTCCTTAGCATGTCCTTCAGGTCTCCATAATTATGCAGGGCTGGGTTGTTTTTGAGTTTTGCCCCGTGTGTGTGTGTGTGTGTGTGTGTGTGTGTGTGTGTGTGAGCGTGCGTGCCTGCCTGCTTGCGTGCACGTCTGTGTATGAGTGTGTGTGAGCGCGCGCGTGTGTGTGTGTATGTATGTTTTTGTGTGCTCGCCTGGCGACACAAGCAGACATGCTGCAGGCCTCTCTTGTACACACAAACATGCAGCTACACTCCCTTCCTTGTGTGCAGCTGTGGTAGAGAGAGAGAGAGAGAGAGAGAGTGAGAGAGAGAGAGAGAGAGAGAGAGAGAGAGAGAGAGAGAGAGAGAGAGATGACACAAGACGCACAGTGAAGGAGCACAGTGTCTGACTCACGGATGACTTCTGGTAAAGCTCAGGAATTGCATGGGCGGTTCGAGAGTGGCAGAGAGGTAGAGAGAGAGAGAGAAAGGGAGAGAGGGAGATGCATGGGATTGAAAACAGTTTCCCCACAGTTACCAAGGACCACCACCACTCCCCACCACCCCCAGCTGTCCTGTGTGTCTGCGGTTCTCCCAATGGGCTCCTGTACCCTTGGGACCCAAACTGAGTCTCCACATAACCTTGAACCCCATGAACCCGTGTGTTCTGAAAAACTACCGGTAGACAAATTTGACATACTGTACCTGTACAGCCATTTAGCAGCCGTGTTGTACTGGTTAGGTAGTTGGATTGTAGATCACAGGGTTACAGGTTCGAATCACGACCCAACCTCTCCCTAAACCTCCATCCATGGCTGAAGTGCCTTTGAGCAAGCCACCTAACGCCCAAACTGCTCCATGGACTGTAACCAATGTCTTGTAATATCTGTGCGTTGCTTTGGATAGAAAAGCGTCAGCTAAGTATAATGTAATAATTAAAAAAATTAAAGATAAATTATTCATTAATAATTTGTCCCCAACGCAAACCCTTACCTAATAGTATCCGAACACTAACCCTCAACCTAATTTTCCCCCAACTCACTTGGTTGCCCATCTGAACAAAGCAATGGCAGTGCCAGTAATACCTGAATTAACACACTCCAGCCAGAGATTCAAAGAGTATCGCTATCTTATCCAGTCTCTCTGCTCCAGCATTGTACAGATCCATTGTGGGGATGTCTGTCTGTACTACACCAGGGTCATTTTGCCAAAAGGATGTACACTAATTTCATATTTTGTCAGAAAAAAATCTTTCACTACAAACATATTTGTCTTGTGGCAAAAGCTATTGTTCAAGTTCAAGTGTACTTTCTTGTCAAATATCTATGTATAGGGTTAGCACAGAAGTGTGAAATTGCGTTTGACCAGTCTTGTCTCCAATGTGCAGTTAAACTAAACATATAAATAAGACATTGACAATAATCTCTCACAGACATACACGCTCACACACGCTCACAAACACACGCTCACACACGCTCACAAACACACGCTCACACACACACACACGCACGCTCACACACACACACACACACACACACACACACACACACACACACACACACACACACACACACACACACACACACACACACACACACACACACGCTTTTTCCTACAGTGTTTTGAATGAGTGCAATGACAATAGTAAAGTCCTTTTTAGTGACCTTCAACAGACTCACTCAAAGAGATCTCTCAACAACAGCAGTAAACTCACTGCTCAGGCTTCCACATTGAGATTTATGCTTCCAGAGGACGTGTAAAGGCAGATGATGTCATATTTTACTGTGGACATGTGAAAACAGAACTGGAAAAACACCACTTGGCATGATCAGGGAGTTGTCAGGAGGATGAAACGCAGAACTGGGGAGACACCCACCGAAAAGGCATCCTAACTGTAAGTGAAGAGTGACGCACATGATGTCGTATTAAGACAAACATTACTGTGACTGTGTTGTGGTCCCAGTAGGCCATGATGACCTGTCAGAGCTGCTGCTGGCCGGCCATAATCCTTATTTCCCCTGAGATACAAGGCATTTATTAGAAAAGAAGGGGGAAATACATTGTTTTGTTGTTAGGCTACATGTCATTCCTAAATGACCAGACTCTATGGGCCATGTTGTGTTGTATGTGTTTTTAATGTGCGTTTATATGTGGATTGTGGAGAAGTGTCATGCGAGAGAAATTTCTGTCCAGACATTAAAGTTTATCTCATCTTATTCACTTACTGGTACTACCTTTTGCTAACTCTAGTGTAGAACTAGCAAAACATGTTACCTCTCACTGCCAGGTAGGTTTGCTGAAAAAAAAACCTCCCAATACAGTACATCATAACATCGCTGCTACATTAGGGTGAGTCTTAAATGACAGATTACAACTGGGTGGTCATTGACATTTTGGCAGCAACAAACCTTAAGTGGCTTCGTCTCCTCTCCAAAGAAAATGTGTGGTGCTGTCCCAATAACTGTGATGATCGTTGACACTTTAGAGTCTTGAGTCTTGACTGAGTCATTTGTTGAGAAGGCACCACAGAAGCAGCTCTCTGGTGACCCCTGCTGGCCACACTAGGAAATTAAGCTGCTACAGCACATCCTCCCATGTGTAGGCATATTCCCTTCCATCCAGATTATGCTAGTCAAAATAGTTTATTTGGAAGCAACGAGGACGATTGTAAGGGCCTGGCACTGACAACACATTAAAATTAATTTTATTTCATATAGTGTATATGTAACTGTAGCATTTTATAAAATAATACAGTATGCCCTTTCTAAACTGTAGTCTCTCATGGGCCCCCAAGATTTATAGCAGTGCAACTGCTCAGAGTAGAGATGGGGAACTACAACAGAAATGGTCTCTAAGAATACAAGAGGTCGTTTCGTTTTTTTTCTGTTCGCTAAAGCACATTATTTTTGTAACTTTGGCTGCTATTGCGGAACTCTTCACACAGATGCACAAACCTATAACCAAACTAATAGCACAAAACTGCTCTGCTCTGTGGTTTATAATACACACTTGGAAAGATGTAACATAAACAATCAATTGCACAACACTCCTCATTTTGCATAGCTGTGAACATCGTTTTGAATAAAGAAACAAAGAGTGTTTTTAATTTGTACTGTCTGTGCAATATGTGCTATCAATTTGGTTTGAAAACATTTCCGTTTACAACTGTGTGCAGAGTTCAGCAAACGGATGGTTTTTTTCTTTTTTCAGTTGGGCTTTTTTGTGTCTTTTCATTACTTTATTCTCCATAGGACAACGAGAGAGTATCCAAAATGAGTATCTACTACACACATTTTTGCAGATTTGTTCTGAGTTTGTTTGTATTTGTAGTTCAGCAAAAACAGCTTTACAGCTTCAGTTGCAAAAAATGAGCTTTAGCGCTAAGAAAAACAAAAATACTACAAACGTCAGTGGAAAAAAACTGTAATGTTGAGGGTTGCATAGTAAATCAACCTAGTGGGCAGCAGGATGAGGTGGCATGGCATGGCATGGCCTGACAGGAAGTGGAAGTGGGTGTATAGCTCCAGAGTTTCATTTCCTCCTTTCTTGTCTTGGGCCTTCAATCTAACAGAAAGCTTTAAAGGGACACTGTGCAGGAAATGGTCAAAAAAGGTACTGCAACTATGCTGCTTATTGAAATTGGGCTGCCTATTGCCAAATTTGATCTTTACATGAAAGTTTACTAAGTATTAAACAAATATTTTCTGGTATGGTCCAAGTACAGTCATTTTTGCAGCTAAAAATGGCTATTTTTGGAAATTCAAAATGGCGGACCATGGAGAAGATCCCCCTTTTCATGTATGAAAAGTGCAATTTTTCCCGTCATAATGAATACTTTGAATTTGATGCTGGTGGTAAGTATTCATGAAAAAGGTAACATTAGTGAATGGGCAGCATGAATTCTGGAAATAAACAACTAAAAATCTCACACAGTGTCCCTTTAAAGTCATTGGAAACATAGACTGCTGTTTGACACTGCACTTGTAAAGTGTGAATTAATTATGGCATTACGTAATGGTTTCCTAGTATGTGCTCTTATCATTAGTGTTAATGATGATCGTCAGTAGCCCACATCATGCACACGAGAGCTACATGTTTCTCCTCAAGACAATTTTAAGAACTGTCAATTACCATTCAAGTTATACAAACTTATTGTTTAAGGTCACCTACAATCTGTCTCATAGTGAGCTATGTGGAAAAATGTTCCAGCCACAGAAAACACTGACGTCAAGAAAGATCTTCAACTGACCTCTTCTGGTGACAAAAAGAATAGCAGAAACCAGCAGTACAACACAAAACACTGACTGCTGTAAATAAAACATGGGATATATTTTGCCAAAATAAAGGCTTTGGCCCAAATTACAATGTGAAATGGGAATTGTGTGCCAACATCTGAAGGAATAAAACGTTCATATGTATAAATCCATAATCGAATGTATCTGTACTTAGTGAAAGGAAAAACCATTTACAAAAGCAAGCCTGTTTTCTTTTATTTCCATAACAAAACTCAATTTGAACATTAAACGAGAAGTTGCAAGTAGCAAGTCGTCAACTCTATAACACATATGAAACAAAAAAGGCAAAAAGCCTTGCACTTCAGTCTTATTGCCAAATTCAAAGCAGTAGCCTTTTTGCATTCATCAAGACATCATCAAGTCTTTTCTTTTTCAACCAGAGCCCTTAGTCTTGTTCCTGATCTGGGTGCTGGTGATACACACTGGGTGCATACTAATATGCGGACTCCCGTCCTCCCTTGCTCACTTGCCTCCTTGTGGCCTCGTGATGACGTCACCAACAACGGAATAGTATTTCAATATCTTGCAAAAGCTCAATTCTAGTGTCATTATCTCATTTGAAAACGGGATGGTGAATGAAGAACAGTCCCCCAAAATGTGTTGTGGCTGTCTGACAGCGTCTGCCTACTGAACTGAATTGTTTTCTCCACGGAGGCGGGGCGTCAGCGAAACGTGAGGCCACAAGCACAGACCGAGGACGGGAGTGCGCCTATTGGAATCCACCCATTAGCTCCTGAAGCTGCATGGTGGCCACCCATAGCTGGTGTTGTTATGCAAAGCATGCTGGGATGCATACGTTTCACAAGTGCCACTTACTCCTCCATCACTTCATTGCAAACCATCTGAAGTGGTTACTAGAAAGGGAGGTCCAAAGTGTCCAATCATAAAAAAACAAACAAAAAAATTCTTCGCTACATATCACTGTTGAGTTTAGTCCACTGGAAAATGTCCTGCTCGCAAACAATGTCCGAGTTGATGAGCAGGTAGCGGTCTCCCACGCAGAAATGCTTCTGGCAGGCGGCACACTTGAAGCACTCCAGGTGGTACACCTTGTCCCGCACCCGCATGGTCATCTCGAAGGCTCGGATCCGCTTATCGCAAGCTGCACACAGCCCGTCCTGGCCAAACAGCCTGCAGGGAGACAGGGCACCAGGCAGGGAGAGAGGGGACCAGGCAGGGAGACAGGGCAGCAGACAGGAGGACAGGGCACCAGGCAGGGAGAGAGGGGACCAGGCAGGGAGAGAGGGCACCAGGCAGGAGGACAGAGGGCACCAGGCAGGAGAACAGGGCACCAGGTAGGGAGAGAGGGGAGCAGGCAGGGAGAGAGGGGAGCAGGCAGGGAGAGAGGGCACCAGGCAGGGAGAGAGGGGAGCAGGCAGGGAGGGGTGGGCATCATGGAGGGAGGGGGGGCACAGTCAATGGTTAATTGAGGGCTTCGACAGAAAAAAACGGCTCCAAATCCATTTGCAAATAGCCCTTCAATGGAAATAACTATGTATGTATATGTACATTTTACCGTATCTTGATCTTGGTTAAAAAAATGTGAATGGAGAAAGTGTTAATGCATAAAAACTGCACAATTTGATGTCTCAATTATTACTTCACATGTTATTATGCCAAATGTGTTTTTGAGAATAGATTATAAAGTGTTATTACATAGCCTTTTTCAATTGTAATAACTTAACTTGGCTTTGTTGGACAAAGTAATTGTCAAATTTATATCTTTTCACACAAGCCTCATGTGCAATACTCAGTAAGTAATGTTAACCCCAACCCCATCTATAAAACTTGTAATCAGGGTGTAATCATGATCTCATTAACGCCTTCAATATTTGACACCACTGCATTTTGATCCTCCCATCAGCAGTTTTGTAACACACTACTCCTTAAAGCTCTTCTGTGGGACAGACATTCATGGCATCCGACATACAACAGATTTATTTGATATCAACCTGATTTGGCAACAGTTTTATTTGATATCAACCTGATTTGACAACAGTTTTATTTTATGTCACCGATGTCCTGCCAGGCTTAAGCACTTAGCTCTTGCTGTTCTCAATGCCTGCAATAACCCAAACATGAATCTAATCTGTCTTTGGCGCCCCAGCAAATCAGCGACCTGACCTAGGTCAGGACTCATCTATCTCTCCCTGGAGGACAAGCAGTGTCAGGAGACTCTGCCTCCCTACCCATCACAATGGACACCTGGTGTTGTTTTGGACTTGCTGTGGACCAGGCCAAGGCCGTCTCTCAGGCGGATAAGATCTGGTGCACAGTGGGGATAGGACTACCCAGTGCCACCCCCCCCCCCTCCCTCAACTTCAACGCGTCCTCTGTCTTATCTGCAACCTCTCTCCCTTCCCCATCTCCAACCCCCCCACCCCCACCCCCCGGTTCATACGAATGTTTGTCTCTACTGCTTTTTTGCTAAAATATGAGGTTTTTTTTTCATCTATGCCTTGATGTTGTAACTCTATAATATGAAGACATGGACATATTTTTTACCCTCATCCTTTCCCAATGTGTATTAAACTTGAGCCTAGGTGGTGGAGGTGTGTTAGTGGCGGCGCTCGTATGAGCAGCGGCCCTGGGGTACATGTACAGTGTATTCTAAAACGCAATTTCGTTGTCAAATTTATTTGTCAATGACAATAAAAAGCTCTTGATTCTTGATTCTTGATTCTTGAATGAATGCACCCTTCACACAAAAAATGTTCAGGTCATCATAAACATTCAGGGACATTGTTTGTTTTGGGCCCTGTTTGTTTAGGCAGTGAAATGCACCCAGGCAAAGACAAAACTGAGACCACACGTAAGGTCAGGCTGGGGTCAACTTGTGCTAGCGGCTAACAGGAAGTCTACTCTCAGGCTTACGTATGTGACCATTGTTTAAACTGCGCTGATTCAACCGTTGCCAGATTTGACGGACAATGAGGAGCCGATTTCATATAGCACATGTTCGTAGAAGGCATGTACAAAGTGACAGAAGAATCCAGCTTGGAAAGACTTTATTACAGCTCATTGATAATAAGAATAAAATGTTTTTTTTTCTCCTCAAAATAGACCAAACCTTCAGTCACTAACCCTCCACTCACTAATCAACAGTGTTGTGGTGCCTCTGCTGAACTAACTTTCTTATGCCTTCATGCACCGTGTTTCTCTGTAGCTCTTGTCCTGTATAGTAAAGCACTTTGCATAAACCAAACTGTAATGATGCAGTGGTTCTCAACCTGTTTTGAACAAATGCCCCACTGATTTCATCATAAGCCTGCCAAGCCCTCCCCAACGCCCTCTTGTGAAACGGTACTGTAATGCAATGTAATAAAGCGACAGCAGCCGTATAGTAGCTACCGTATAACTAACCTCAAGTAGTCTCGACAGCACAGCTTGTAGTATGTAATGCAATACAATGTAATAAAGCGACAGCAGCCGTAGCTACCGTATAACTAACCTCAAGTAGTCTCGACAGCACTGCTTGTAGTATGCAATGCAATACAATGTAATAAAGCGACAGCAGCCGTAGCTACTGTATAATAACTATACCTCAAGTAGTCTCGATAGCACAGCTTGTAGTATGCAATGAAATGTAATGCAATGTAGCTACTGTATAACTAACCTCAAGTAGTCTCTGCGGCACAGCTTGTAGTATGCATTGCAATGTAATACAATGTAATAAAGCGACAGCAGCCGTAGCTACTGTATAACTAACCTCAAATAGTCTTGGTGGCACAGCTTGTAGTATGCAATGCAATGTAATACAAAGTAATAAAGCGACAACAGCCGTAGCTACTGTATAACTAATCCAGGGGCGGAGCTATAGGGGGGCAAGCAGGGCATTTGCCCCAGGGCCCAGAGCCCTCCCCTATAGGTGGTGGGGGCCCTGTTGTGAGTTTTGCAGATTGTATGCGGGGCCCTATAAGTGTATTGCTCTAGGGCCCTGTGTACAGTTGTTCCACTACTAAACTAACCTCAAGTAGTCTCGGCGGCACAGCGTGTGCAATGTAGTGCAATACAACGTAATAAAGCGATATAAAGCTATAACTAACCTCAGGTAGTCTCTGCGACACAGCTTGCGTCCCAGCTTGTAGTAGAGGCGGCGGCCCACCTCCCCCAGACGGCAGCCGCACAGGTCGCAGCTCAGGCAGTCCTCGTGCCAGTACTGCTCTATGGCCTTCAGGAAGAAGCGGTCGCCAATGCTCTGCTGGCACCCCCCGCACGTCAGCAGCGACGGAGGCATCTGCAGCACCTCGTCCACCGGCTCCCTGGGAACACACAAGATGGACGGATGAATAAACGGTTGGATGGATAATGGATGGATAGATGGATGGATAGATAGAATAGACTTTATCATCATGTCAGCATCAAAATTGCCTTTGCCTTGGTCTCACTGTATAAATACACAAATAGACATTCATTCTAGGGCTGCACGATTATGGTAAAAATCATAATCACGATTATTTTGGTCAAAATCGTAATCACGATTACTGATCACGATTATTGATTTTTTGCAGATTTTTTTGAAAAGTATAACAAGATGAAATATAACCAAGAATTAACTATATACGGGATGAGCAAAATAAAATGAATTGTAATACTTATATAAAGGCAATAGCATGAAACTTAGGTGGACAGATTTCTGGCCAGAAACACCAGCCTGTCAGTATGTTCTGGCTTCAAGGACGCTCTCAAAGGTAGGTCACTATTGCCACGATTAAATCACGATTAATATTTTGACTTCGATTTCACTAATTTATCACGATTTTCGATTATTTTCGATTAATTGTGCAGCCCTAATTCATTCCATTGCTCAAAACAAAAACACATAGGCCTACATAGATCATTGCATCCATCCACTCCCTCCAGCCACCCTTCCCAGCATATACATCATATACAAGTCAGGTACCAGTTCTAGACCCTGGATGGATGGATGGATGGATGGATGGATGGATGGCTAGTGTTGAGAGAAGCATATCCATCAGGACAGAAACAACAAAAACACAACATCCCTTCCCAATTCAAACATGGCTATTCTTTTAAGCTGTGCTAAACCTTTTAGGTGTTCTGCTTTTCTGATGTGTACTGCTGACTTACAGCATGTCCTTCTCATTTGTGTCAAAAAACACTTCTGCTGACTTCAATGGTTCTCTCAGGCTTTTCATGTAATCAATCAACCAAGACAGACAGCGTTTTGTGCTGTGAAATGTGTGGTCACTGACGGTTAGTTACTGTGCTGTGGTTACTAATTTGTGTCAAAAAGAAACAAACATTCACAATGACTTGGCTCTCTCAGGCCTGTCATACAAACATTCAATTCATCAATCAAACAGACAACAGAAACATCCTTTGAGCTGTATGTTTATTGACACTGATGTGCCACTTATTTGTGCCGCTCTCATTTGTGTCTCATCAAGTAATCAGCACCAAGTAAGCACCACCAAGTCCGTTTCTTATTAACACTCCTATGTGGTGGAGGATACACTCAGGACGGGCCCGGGACAGTCATTTAAAGCCCCATCCACCCCCACCCCCTGAATACATAGAATGGGATGAGGACCCAAATCTGTGCTCCCTCTCTCCCTGGGCCCGGGACAACTGACCCCCTTTGTTCCTCCCTGTTGGCTTCCCTGCTTACACTGATTCGCCCCTTTCTAATTTGTGTCAAAAGGAAACGATCGCAATTGCTTGGTTCTCTCCGGTTTCTCATGTAGGGGTTATGTAACAAACATTAACACACATCATTTCACATCACGGAAGTTCAGTGTTCTGCTTCGTCACACTCATTTTAATATTTCAGGCCTGCTCTAGGATATGAAAAAACACACCTTTTGAAACGTGTCAGTATAAGAGTGGGCTAAACAGATAAACACATTCTCTTTGATCTAATAATAACAATGCTAGAAACTGTATGCATTTATGTCTTATATATGTAGAAATAGTAGCCTACTGAGTTCCTGTGTATTCTTCAGAGATAATTAAATGAACAATCATGATAGGCTATGATTAAAATGTTAAATGTGCATGGGCCTATTCTGCAAGCATAGTGTCCAATTCTATTTGGTTGCATAACTTTGAAATAATCACAAAAATGATCAATAATTCAGATCATTTTGGTCAAGTAATTACAACCATGAACTATTTTGCTCTCTGAAGTACAGTAACCGAATACGCAGTAGAAACTGTAACATTGTGAATCCCAAATGAGGTGTGAAACAATGTAACCTAGTCTGACACCGAGGCTATAGTCGTTTGTAGCCTACACACATGACCCCATCCGTTGTGCGCCAAGCTCTTGGACAGTAAAACAAACAAAAAACCCTCCACAGACCCAACGGCAAGACATCAGAAATAGACTATTAAATGTTTAAAGCCTACTCACTCGTTTGACTCCAGTGTCTTTCTTTCAATTGTAGATGCCATTCCGAAACGTATCCTCCACAACATCCAGGTTTTCTCCAAATTGTGTTTCACACTCAGAGAACACTCTCTTCCTCTCGTCCGCGCATCTTTTTTTTTATTTCAGCAGTTAAAATTGCGGCATGACATAACGGAGCCTGTCCTGAAGTGTGCCATGCGTTTAGGGAACATGAAAGGAAGCACCTGTCCAGCCACTACGATTCACCAGCCACTGAATGCCATCACTCCGTCGCCTCTAAAAATCCGTAGATGTTCACAATCCATTACCGCTGCGCACAGTGCGCAGTTTTAATCTCCAATCCGCTATAATATAGAAGGCTACGCTACTGTAAACGCGCTGGTAGTCAAGCTCGGTGTGATAATTAATTGCCTGCCATAAACTAATTTCCCCGCATTGGACAGTTGTGTGCTGTGGCGAGGAGTCTATCCACTCGGAAAGGCAGTTACCACAAGGCTGGTTAGAGGCGCGCTTTACATCCCTTCCTTGTGATCCCCTGCGTTGCGTCCTTCTGAGAAAGGAAAAGCTGTCCCCGTTATTGTAGACTACATCAGGTATTTTTAAATGGCCCTGCCCCCTCGGTTTCTGGTTTCGTTTCCCTCTTCCTGCTCACGACTATTTGACAATAGGAGGAAATTGCTCTTAAAGAGGCAGATAGCCAAGCAGACAATGCAATGATCTCTGCAAGAAACCTAGTGGGAGTCGTGACAGCGGCAGATCACGAGCTCCAAATGAGCTTTTGACTTAACAGCCTGGATGGTTGGATGGTTCTGCATGGTTGGCGGAAGACTTATAATCTACTTGTATCTTCCTCAATTAGGCCTAGGTATGGCATGACTGAGAACTCTTTCTTGAGAAAGAAGTGCTTGACGATAAATGGTGATTGTTTTAGAATAAATAATGGCATATTGTGTTATTTTAAAAAGTATTTTTTAAAGGATAGTTCCGGCGTAAAATGAAAGTTTCACCATCGCTTTCCCATGCCACATAATGTATCTAATGATGAGCCATTCCGGGCAATGCCGCGCCGTTATGGAGTTAGCTTATTTTAAGCTTTTTGGTGAAAAACGCAGCCAACGCATCACGGCGGGGCCAATTATAAACCTATTATTTTCTGATGTTTCCCCGCTATAAACAACTTCAAAAACGCTACACACTTCATCACAAAGGTCTCGTCAATCAAACCGAGGCACAGAGAATGTCATCGGACCACACAATCTTTCACTGGCCAGTGTTTTCAGAGGTGTCTCACTGTTGCAACTCTCTGACCCGGATGCCAGGGCGCGCGAGGTCAGAAGGACCATTACGCAACGGAGGAGGGCTGGAGGAATTTATAAAGTCGTACTAGAAGTACTCTTACAGATGTAAGTACACCACCAGTGGTGTGTTATTACAAAGCTGAATCCATGTTATAATATACCGTGTTGCAATTACTTTGTAAGAGTAGTCTGCCTACCTGTACTCTCCATGCAACTCTTCAAATCTGCTGCCTGCACACACGGTAGTAGCGATCCCTCCGGGTTTTTACGCCAGTTTCGTCCACTTCTAATGTTATTAGCCATTCCCGTAATATGGCTGGTTTAGACAGTGGCAGTCGGTGAAAACGGTCGGGGTTCCAGCTTTTCATTTTACGGTCGTAGCCGGTGCGAACCGCGGACCATGTTTAGCCTACCTAGCCACCTGATTGAGTAGCCTGCATCCGGGTCAGAGAGTTGCAACAGTGAGACACCTCTGAAAACACTGGCCAGTGAAAGATTGTGTGGTCCGATGACATTCTCTGTGCCTCGGTTTGATTAACGAGACCTTTGTGATGAAGTGTGTAGCGTTTTTGAAGTTGTTTATAGCGGGGAAACATCAGAAAAGAATAGGTTTATAATTGGCCCCGCCGTGATGCGTTGGCTGCGTTTTTCACCAAAAAGCTTAAAATAAGCTAACTCCATAACGGCGCGGCATTGCCCGGAATGGCTCATCATTAGATACATTATGTGGCATGGGAAAGCGATGGTGAAACTTTCATTTTACGCCGGAACTATCCTTTAAGTGGTGCGTTTGTTTTGCTATGGGGTCCCCCATGCCTAGGCTACAGCAGTTTCCTGTTTTTGGAGTGCCATCTGTCTTTATACTTTTATTTCCATGATGCTATTTTTGTTTCTGCTTTGTTCACTCAAACTGCAATGGATCCAAAACAACCTTACAATACGCTAACAATGTTTGCAAGCTTGCCTCAACCATAACCCATGAACCAATAGAACAAAAGGTTAATAATTTCAGAGTCAGTATAATACACGTAGGCTGTGTCCTTTGAATTTACATAAATGTACTGAATTTGTTCTACAAATCTACAAATATGCCCTACACAATGCATCGAAAGACACAAAAAGTGAGCGTTTTGTTTTTGGTGTAATCTCTTGCTGTGCAGTCTTCTTCAGTTTGCGTGGCTGGAGGAGAAGCCTCTTATCTGCAGCCAGACCCTTAGGCGTGCCTGCCGGTGGCATGGGCTGAACTTTCTGTTGAATTGGGTATAAAGATAAAGAGCCAGCCTACAAAACACACTCTCTCACTCTCTCTCTCTCTCTCTCTCTCTCTCTCTCTCTCTCTCTCTCTCTCTCTCTCTCTCTCTCTCTCTCTCACACACACACACACACACACACACACACACACACACACACACACACACACACACACACACACACACACACACACACACACACACACACACACGCGGGCGCATCATGATGTGATCCAAAACACTGGACGTCCCCAACACACTTTCTCTGCTTGAGGCAAGGCTGTGGGCTAGTTCAAACACTGTCCACCAAGGACGCATCAGCCAGAGTTCAGTGCTGACCAAAGAGATACCAGGTTTTTATGAAGACACAAAGTATGATATAGGCTACAGAGATAATTTAGCCTAATTTTAAAAACAAAACAAACAAATCATTCTGTTAAGTCTGTGAGATGGTAAATTAAAAACCCCTAAGCGCAGAGCCTATGTAACCTTACGGTCACAAAAATTGTAATGGATATGTCTTAATCTGTTACTTTTACTGTTTCATTGTTATGATGTAGTTGAGTATTTTCAGCAAAATAGTGAATAGACCCGACAGTGACCCCATCTGCAGTATGAGTTATTTTGAAAGTAACTTGTAGATTTAATGTCCTGAAAATACAAGGAAAACACACTCTGATCAATCCTGTGACCATATTTCAATAATATATATATTTTTTACAAGGTTTGTCCCTCTCTTAACGCCTCACCAATAATGAAATAAGAGCATGAAGACTTTTTTCGACTTTATTTGATAGGACAGTTTGAGAGGTGGACAGGAAGCGAATGGGGAGAGAGACGGGGAGGGACCGGCAAAGGACCTGGGCCGGGAATCGAACCCGGGTCAGCCGCATGGTAGACGAGTGCCCTATACTGGTTGGCCACGGCAGGGCCAGGACAGTAGTTTTCAAAATAGGGGCTCTGGGGGGCCGCGAGATGTTGGTAGCGGGGCCGTGGCAGGTGAGCAGGAAAAGTATAACAAACAACGAACACCTACCGAAAATGATCTTTAAAAAAAAACTGTTTCATGGTAATGTATTGCATCTCTCAACATAACTATTATTGTTGTTTTATATATCCCAGTGGGGCACTGACTCACGGACCTAGGCTATGGTTGCGAAAGAGGGAGCACAGAAAAATTGTGTGGCACAACCCATGTAAGGGGGGCCTTGACTGGAATATACCGGTATATAGGGGACCTCGTAATGGTGAAGTTTGGGAACCGCTGTGCGAGGAGAATAAATTACTTTTGGCAGGGGGTGGCAGGGCTGGACTGGCCATCTGGCCTATTCACTATTTGCTGAAAATACTCAACTACATCATATTAACAACCTTGCTATGGCAGTACCAACAGCCTTAAGTAACAGATTAAGACATAGCCAGCCAGTACAATTTTGGAGACAGTAGGTTATAACATAGGATCTGCACTGAGGGGTTATGCCTAAAGTGCCCGGGCCGTATTACTCTCTCAGTCCAGCCCTGCATGGGGGGTGACAGGAGACATCCTGGTGTCCTGGCCCCGGCCATCCTGCTGCGTCCTGATAGGCCGAGAGCACCCCAGATGGCTCCACATGATAGAGGCAAACGAGCTTCAGCCGTGTCCCACAGAAACCCCCGTCTGTCAGTCTGGCGGTGCGGTTACAGGGTGGGAAAAGCCTTCTCTGCGACACACATTTCCTCTCTTCGTACTACACATAACAGGAGATGGTTGCTCGGAGACCATCAACAGTTTGTTTCTGATGCGTGCTTTCCATCACGACTTCCTATGCTAGCCACTCACACTGGAGAGAGATGACAGTGATGTAACCGAAAGTGCTTTGACCTACAAAGAAGGCGACAGGCAGCGAGAGGCAAAAAGGACACTGTTACTTATCTACAGTACAAGTAACCATAATTTAGGATGAAACTTTTTACCACATGACCTTTTCATTCTTATCAGAATGGTTCAAAGTGGAGGAGTGGATAAAAGGTGATGTCAAAACCCTGCAAAGTCCAATGAACACATTGAGACATTGTAGCAGACTCGTATCAGTACTGCTCAACACTTCTTGAAAATATCTCATCTTATTTTAATTAGTTTTTTGGCAATGGGAAGTTAATTAGCTTCTACATGGAGATCAATGAAAGCCAATACAATAAGTAATTCGCTTTCAAAATTAGGGTAGGGGAAATGATCTACATCAAGTTTTGTGTAGTCACATTTAAACAAAAGGTGCACCTCGGCTCATCATGTGCACTGTTCCACCAGTAGAACTCTTCACTACTGGTTAATAAGGTCATTACTAGTGATAGCAAATTTCAAACACAGTTCGTGTCTGCCTTGGCCCAGTCTCAACTAGCTAAGCGCAGGGATGTCAAACTGAAATTGACTGAGGGCCAAAATCAAATCTGGAAAGAAGTCGCGGGCCGAACTGAACATTTAGTTGAAAAAATGGACTAAAATTGTGCGTACATGCTCTTCATACTTCAAGTTAAATTTCACACACACTTTCCCATCATATATGGTAGGCTAGTTCAAATGCGTCTGCACATCCTGTGACACACCAAATTTTATATTCAAGTGTTGTAATACTATACATTAGTGTATGTGGGCCAAGTGTAATACACATTTGAAATGGTCTCGCGGGCCGAATAAAATGGGTCCACAGGCCAGATTTGGCCCCCAGGCCTGAGTTTGACATCATACTGTCAGTGATCATACTGTTACACCAGAGACGAGAATTCAATTCCGGTACGAGGTCATTTCCCAGCAATACCCCTGTCCCTCTCTCAACCATTTCCTGTTATCTCTTCACTGTCACTATCAAACAAAGGCATAACAAAGCCCACCCAAATGCTTCAAAGACAAATGCTGTGTCTTAACTCAATAAAATACTAAACTGTATGTAGTCTCCTTGTTGTTCTCTTAAGCCTAACCCTAAATAAACCTTGTCAATACACCTCTTCAGACAGGTAGAAGACACTGCAATCATATCAACGCTCATCAACCACGTTATGTGCACCAACATAATCAGTACACAGCAAGTCACTGCATGTTCAGAAGCAGAATCTGCGATGAAATGAACAGATTTTCACCTTACAAACTATGTAAAACACGTATAATAAATCAACAAAATACAGTATATAATAATCAACTGAATATGTGCTGTGTGCCATAATCCTGGAAGGAGTTCTAGATACTGTAGGTCATGATGTTTCATGGCCAGTGAAGGAGGTCACTTCACACTACATTGTTCACGAACTTCAGAGACGACTTATTGTTCAGCTCCCGTGTGGAATGTCCGGCCGCATGGAGAAATGAAAACATAGCTGCATGGTTACTCCATCAGAAAAGTGGATTTACTGGTGTCTGAGTATGTACAATGTAATAGCAGGAGCCGGTCCAGTCAGGTCCTAATTGCGGATTAATCTGTTGTTTTGGTCCCGTATGAGACACGGTAATCCATCACCAGCTGATTAAACATAACAACCTCATTTCCCTCTCGGCAGCAAAGCCAGGCCTCATTGTTGACTCTGTGATAGCATGTTTGTGTTTTTTCTGGACCAACAGCAATAGTGAGGAAACAGTTTCCTTGCTAATCAGCACCATAGTGATTATTGACTCCTAATAGGGGACTGCTGTCCCTGCTCTCTCCGACACACTAGCAGTTTCATCAGACAGAGGCGACGCCCCCAAGACTGATCGATTCTACCATGCAGCATGGATCTCTACTCTGTCTACCATGCAGCATGGATCTCCTACTCGGTCTGCTGTTATGGGAGCAGGTTGCCTCTGCAGAGCTACTGTTTCTGTGTATATAGGAGTGCCCTTGCTCTCTCTCTCTCTTTCTCTCTCTGATTGAGTCTCAGCAGGCCACGGAAATGAGTCAGTGGTTGAATGAGAGCTTCTCCTCCCCGTGGGTTTCAGCGCTAATCAGTATTATACCCCAAAAGAAAATACGCGTACAATAGGACAGTGCAATCCAAGAGCAGGGCAGCCATGTTAACCGCTTCCTGTATTTGCCAAACTCTATCAAACGGCAGCACAGCACATCCCACATTTCTACAGGCCTTCTCTGGTGATAGCACAAAAGCGTTTCAGACAACAAAAATACAAACTCAGGGCTCTTACCATCATAAACGTGCAACAATTGCTGGCTAATGTACCCTGTTACAGAGGACTGGGCTTATTTTTAGCAAGCTAATACGTACATTTGTTGGAAACATAACTTCTGTGCTATGTTCATGAAAACATGTATTTCCCCCAATTCTTGTAGCCTCTTAAGGCATATGGGCCTGTCGATGGGTCTCATCAAGTATTATCTTTTTTCCCACAAAAAATAAACTACATCATCACAACATTGCTAAGACAATGGTGGGAGTCTTAAGTAAAAGAGTAAGAAAGGGTCATTACCATTTTGTGACAGTAATGCTATAAGGAGGCTCTGCAGAGGGGTTTTTAACATTACTTCTAGCCTGGTAAACCAGCGCCACCCGCTGGGCGCCAAAATTTTTCAGCTGCGAGTGGGTCAGAGGAGCGATTTGTCAGAGCACATGGATGGTTTGAAAAAATAACAGGTTGTTCTCATCAGCAATCGTCCAAGGTATCGTTCATCGGGACCAGACTAAATTACTCCGGTCTCACATTTAGGCTGGTTTATCAGGCTACATTACTTCACTAACACAGATGTGCTTCACTGTGAAGTATGAACTATTACACAACGCATGTCTGAATAATTCACATACAGCAAATGACTCACACTGAGACATGAATTACCTTCACAGAACACCAGTAGGCCTACATAACAGAGGTGGACTGGACTGAACCGAACTGCAACCAGACACCCGCAGCTGCTCGTGAAACAGCTCTCTACCGCCATCTGCTGGATAATATCTGTAAGTCTCTGCATAAGGTCTGAATGACATCACAGACCTAGCCTGGTCCTGACCAGAGCCATCCCATAATACTACCATTTCCATTTCGTATTCTTGGTCTGGACTTCGTTTGATCTGACGCAATTGCAGGAAGGAAATTTTTTGAAAAATCAGGATTTAACTTATAAGTTGTTGAACAAACATGTCTGACGTCTATCTATGGCGATGTAGGACTGTTTAATAGGGATGCACCGATACCGATACTGCTCATTATACTCGTACTCGTACTCGTCAAGCACTTGCCGATACCAGGAATGATACTGCTATTACACAAAACAATGCAAAATCTTGTCACGTTCTGTGGACTTGAAAGCAGCATGGGAAAAAAGTGCCACCTCATACATTTAATAACATTTAAATTTACATGGAAATGGACAATACAAATATCACAGGTGGAAAAAAACAAGGCCATGCATTTATTTTCATTGTATTTTGGTGGTAAAAGGTATCGGTATCGGTATCGGTATCGGTACTCGGTATCGGCAAGTACACACATTAATGTACTCGTACTTGTATCGGTTTTCAAAAAAGTGGTATCGGTGCATCCCTACTGTTTAACAGACATGTCTGACAGAACATCCTACCGTAGGTTAAAATTACAATGTAGGACCGTTTGTCAGAACACCGGCGCAAATCCTACCGGTCAACATCGCTCCACAGAAGACAGGTACCAGACGTAGTGCAGAGCCAAGTGTCTTGGCGGAAGTACGTAGGATGGCGCGCGAGGCTATCACAGACCCAGCAATGTTCTCTGAATAAAAGCTTGGTGTAATTCTATCCCATACACTGGTATTGTAGTAATCCAACAAAATCAGGTGATCATAGAAGGGAAAAAACTACAAGACAGTGTCAAAAGCATTGAAGTGAAATCCACTTTTCCAACTCAAAACATGTCATTCTTTCTGAGCGTAGCATTTTAGGTTGAGAACTTTGCTTTCAGCAAAAGAAGCAGTACAGTATCAGCCTATTACCTTCTATTGACTTCCTAAGCAATGGCAATGTGCCTAGCCCCCTTAATGTTATTTTGACCAGGGTCAGTACCTAATTTAGGTCCGACTTGACTTTGATCCAAGATATTGTATGTAGCCTACAGCACATCAGGGTACTCTCTGAGTCACCAGCCTTTTTACGCTGGGCCTTAGCTGCCTCGGGCTAAAGACTGAGGCCTATTTTCGGAGCGGCTTGTCCCAGTGACAAAGGCACCGGTTCCCAATGGGGGTGGCCATAAGGGATTGCAGACTAGTAGAAATAGGACAGGCGGTGAGGCTAATGGGGATGCTTAGGTCTCTGACCTCATATGTGTAGTAAAGGATGAAGAATAAATAGGAAAAAAAATATGTGACCACAGAAATGTGTAGAAAACATTTAAAAACAGATTATAATATATAGTGATCTCATTGAGTGTTTCCCAACGGTCCGTGTAACGCTTTGCAGTGCTTTGATCCATTTTCGGAATTCACATGAAAAAGATGAAAAACGGGTTCAAAACTTCAATTTTCCAGACAACTCAGAAAACAGAAAATTGATGTTGTTTGTTCATTTCATTGTAATTTGTCGGTGACCTTTGAAAGACAAAAATGTGAATTTGAAACCAAAGTAAAATGAGTCTTTGTTATCTTTGATATCTGTTCCTCTATCCCAATGTGACTATATTCCATATATTTGTTATTATTACATTTTTCCAAGTACCCACAGAGGTGTGTTCGCGTACCCCTAGTGGTACACGTACCTCTGGTTGGGAAACACTGATTTAATTTATTGAGGTCATTGGTGATAACACCTGTAATGTCTAAAATAATGTTATTACAGTGACGTAGGCTGATGTAGGCCCATCACTTCCTGTTGAAGGCACTGAAAACGGCATGCTTTGACATATCTTATCGCCGTAAAGCCAATATGTCTCCTCCCACACTGAGACAATCAAAGAGTAAAAGATTTATGCTGCAAACTTCACTGTCTAGTCTAATACTGTAGTCATGTTATTCATGCCCACATATGAAACACATTTTACCCTCATTAGTACCCATATGAGTAAATTGTAAGAAAGACTGACCAACGCCTGACTTGCCCTTCTGGCTGAATTGGTCCCCTGATTCACTGCATTTATTGGGGGTCTGTTCAAAACATTTTGTCGCTGGCCTGGTCACGTGGCTCTGTTAGCTTTTCCCTGAGGTATTTTCCTATACCTCGTAGTCTTGAAGTTTTCCTACCCTTCCTCTTGCACTCCAGCCGCAACGTTCAATCCTTACAGCGCTTTGTGGTTGCATTTTCAAATAGGGCTACTGAAGTGAAGTGAAAGCCCACCTGAGGAACTCCAACTCCTATTGTCATTGTGACACAGCACTCCACTGCACACAAGTGTTCACTACACACTGCACACAACTAAATTGCATTTATGCCTCACCCGTGCAAGGGGGCAGCCGCCAATGGCGCCCCAAGGGAGCAGTGCGGCAGGACGGTACCATGCTCAGGGTACCACTACCTCACTCATGGAGGAGCATGGGGGAGAGCACTGGTTAATTACTCCCCCCACCACCCTGGCGGGTCGGGAGTTGAACCGGCAACCTTTGGGATACAAGTCTGATGCCCAAACCACTTACCCATGACTGCCATAATAGTTTGTATATCAAGTGGTGTGCTTGCTGCATGCTGCTTGGAGCTTGTAAACTGAAGATCAGCTGTTCGGCACCTCAACTCGATGGCCAATCAAAAGGGAAAATCGCTACGTGGAGGTGTGCACATGCGCACATGCCCAGTAGCAAAAAGGAGATAAACTCGACAGGGAGTCCATATCGACAGGACTCTCCCTCAGATCCAACTCCTTTCACACAGCTTCCCAATGTGCAAAAAAGGGGTGCCTCACTTAAACAACTCGGTTTCTTTCAACTTCATGCTGCTTGTTGATTTGCCATCCACCCAGGGCCGGATTAACACACAGGCTAGATATGGCTGGAGCCTAGGGGCCCCCACCTGCCAGGGGGCCCCAGATTGCCCAAAAGTGGAAAAACTGCAGAATTGTGACAAGATGAAATATTGAAAAAATCATCCATCATGTTGAGTATAATTGCTATACATGTTAACCTGAATTTCTAGCTTGTAATTATGACACTTTCTACGAACATTTTTCGCAAAATTTGTCTTCTGGGGGGCCCCACAGCAACCTGTAGCCTAGAGGTCCCAGGCCATCTCAATCCGGCCCTGCATGTACCACCTCCCCAGCTTCATGTGTATTACATGGCATACTCTGTCATGTGATCTGCTCTGCGAAAAAGGGGAAATGTATAGTCCCCTAATGTCCCCTGATCCGGCCTTTTGTGATGCTTATGAAATATTAGGGAACTCACAGCGCTAACTCATAGCGGACGCAGTTGCTGCTGGTGCGTGTAGCCTGGCGGACGCAGTACCCTCTGGTGCGTGTACCCCCCCCGGCGGACGCAGTTTCTGCTGGTGCCGCGTGTATCCTGGCGGACGCAGGTCCTGTTGGTGCATGTAGGCTGCGTCCTGGTAGTGTGTGTAGCCTGCATGCTGGCTTCCCATTCGCCACCACCACCATTAACACAGCTCCTGAGGAAGATCAAGCACAGGACACTAAATCCATGTAGGGTTCAAACCAAAGATACAGTATACTATGCCCCATATACTGCAATTACAACCCATGGCTGGCTGAACAGATAGGAGGCAAGGGTGTTGTTTGCGCTCTAGATGTATGGAAAAATGAGTAGATGCGTGGACCCAAAAAGTATAGTTCAGAGTAGGAGCAGGTTCACACACTAAATAAGACACTAAGGTCAAGCACAGGAGTTTTTTTTTTCTCACAGCAGAGTATAGCAGACGTTTCAGGTTGCTGCCATCATCAGAGCACAGAGAGCACTGATGATGGCAGCAACCTGAAACGTCTGCTCTACTCTGCTCTAAGAAAAAAAAACTCCTTGTGCTTGGCTGAACAGATAGGAGATGGAAATACAGTACTATGGATAAGGTAAATAGAAAAATGGACGTGCTGCAACGAAAAGTCTTCTTAAAAACACAGATGCTCTAACAGTCTTCGTGGGTGGCACACGAATCAGTCAAAATAATGAAAGCGGAGTGCCACAGTTTCCTCTCTCTTCTGTGATGGAAATCAGGGATTGACAATGGCACCTGCCAATTGGCCAAATGCTGGTAAAACTTGGCTGTGGCTAGTAATACTTTCTGTGTCACTAGCCAATTTGGCTGGCAGCTTATTCCTTGGTATGACATACGTATCGTAGTATTCTATTGTTTGACCTTATGTATCAGTTGTTTGTATTTAAGTTCAAGAAACAGCTCTGTAACTCAGTTTCTATTTGCTTGATATACTTCCATGTAGAAAGCTATACACTCATCTTGCTTTAGCACCTCATCTTCTCTGAGGTTATCATAATACAGAAAAAAACAATATAAAATCTGTGGCTAGTGTAATACCTGTATGGCTAGTGACTCAGGAAAATCACTAGCCACAGTGGGCGGTGTGTGAAAAAGTTAATGCCAAGCCCTGATGGAAATACAAAATCATTATGTTGTAGTCAGTGCAATCTCTAATAAGTACATCACATATTTGAATGGATTAACAAACCACTGCAACACATCGCAGACTCCATCCCAGTCAGCATTTGTACACAAAAGAAACAGTTCAAAAGTCACCACCAGCCACTTGTATTGAGGTATCAGCTATGGCAGAGGGTAGAAAGCCTTCCCCATAGTGCCTCCGTTTCCATGCCAAAGACCTATATCTGTGGCCTGATGGGAGCAGCATGAAATATGGGTTAACGGAGTGGGTGGGTGCATGGGTGGGGTGTCATGTGCAATTAATTTTGCTCTGTTTTAGTAGCTTTACTGTTGAGGTCTGATAGATTGGTAAGGTTAGGGTCATTCCAGCTGGAATCATTAAATGGTCAAATCAATCGTGTCATTCATGGGAAATTGTAAATCAGTTTTTTTTCCATCTTTGGACCTTTGAATCTCAACATCCACCTGACTCTATATTGTTGGACATCACAGGATATGGACAGGATTCGGACCTTTACAAAGAACCTTGATGATCAATCATTTACATTTCAGATATCAAGGAAATTCATAGAACAACCTTCTACAAACTCCAAATCAAGTGAAGAAGGCAGCTTAATACTGTAGCTTGAGTCTTAGTCTTGGGAATTGGGATAGAAGTCTTTACGGCACATTGTGTGTGTGTGTGTGTGTGTGTGTGTGTGTGTGTGTGTGTGTGTGTGTGTGTGTGTGTGTGTATGATTATTGTCAATGTCTTATCTACTGTATATGTTTAGTTGCACTTTGGAGCAGTGTGCGGACATTCTTCTTATTTCTACAATACTTTGGCCTTTTGTCATGCACCTGCGTCTTGGATGTGCGCACCACTAACCTACTGACTGACCTACTTTGGAGACAGCCAAAGACAATTTCAATCTTCAATCTGTATCAACCCTTTTACATAGATTTTTGCCAATAAATTACACTGATTGGGAAACTCCCATTGTCATTGTGACACAGCACTCCACAGCACACAAGTGTTCACTGCACACTGCACTGCCCCCTATGGCGCCCCAAGGTAGCAGTGCGGCGGGACAGTACCATGCTTAGGGTACCTCAGTCATGGAGGAGGATGGGGGAGAGCACTGGTTAATTACTCCCCCAACCAACCTGGCGGGTCGGGAGTCGAACCGGCAACCTTTGGGTTACAAGTCTGACGCCCCAAACGCTTACCCATGACTGCTCATAAAGTACAGTGACTTTGACTTTGGAAGGTACCTACAGCGATATCCCCACTGTGTGGACACACTAAGAGGCCCACCATCACTATCAGTAGACAGCAACATCCTGTCAATGCCACTGTAGCCTACTCTGTGTTTTGTCTGCTGTGCAGTCATGCACTGGTCTGGAACAGCCTGTGGGGCAGCCACGGCTCAATGGTTCCCAAACTTTTCCCCCTGCGCACACCCTTGTACATTTCAATGTGGTTTGCGCACCCCCTAAGCGAATATTTTGGTATGCTGATGGCCACGCAAATATGATTCACTGCACAGTTGTTTTGGTGAATCATCTTTTCCAATAGTCTAGGAGTTAAACTACACTTCAGATAGATCCTTCCAGCATACAATTCACCATACAATTAAAAAGTACTTCATGTTCATTAATGCTGGATAAAAACTCACATATCGGCCACTGCTCTATTTAGCTCGCGCACCCCCTTATGGCAGGCCGCACACCCCCAGGGGTGCACGCACCACAGTTTGGGAAACCCTGGGTTAGAGCACTGGCCTTTGGATCAGATGGTCGCAGAATCAAATACCACCCTTACTTGCACCTTCATCCATGACTGAAATGTCCTTGAGCAAGGCACCTAACTCCACATTGCTGCAGCGACTGATCACCAACTTACCCTAGGCTGCACCTAAAGAACTGTAAGTTGATTTGGATTAAAAAGCGTAAAAAAACGTAAGTGTAATGTAACTGTAATGTAATGTACTGTACTGTACAGACCCAAAGTTACAACTCTGCCACACGACAGGTTGGGGGAGTAGAGAATTTGAAATGTTGAAGATAGGGATGCAAATCATCGATTAATCATTAGTTGTTAGTTAATTGACCTTATTGATCGACTTGTGATTAATTGCTAAACAGCCCTTTTTAACCAAAATCTCAATGTTTCCTAAAAAAAACCTATTAAATCAAATGTTATATTAAAAGTGACATGAAAACGCTATATTTAAAATAATTTCTATTTATATTCTTTCTATTTAAAGATTATTGAAATGCTCCCACTCTCATACCTCTCTTCACACACACACACTCTTCATATTTTAATTTCATCTGGGTCTCTCGCCAGGAGTAATCGATAAATTGTTGACATTCCTAGTTGAACATGATTTGCCTGACTAGACTAAATTCTTTTTTTGGTCTTTTATGACTTTAATATATGACAGGACAGTGAGAGAGTGACAGGAAATGAATGGGGGAGGAGAGAGATGTGGGGAAGGATCGGCAAAGGACCCGGGCCGGAATCTAACCTAGGTCGTCGGCATAGCGCTGGCCAGCCCATTTCACCTGGGTCTCTCGGCAGTCAAGTTAGCGATTAATTGCGATTCACTAGAGAGAGAGAGAGAGAGAGAGGGGGAGAAGAAATAGTTTACTGACTGGCGTATATGCAAGTGTGTGAGATGAATATGCTATAGCCTATATAGTGTTGTGTCATTAATGTGGGTATGTAAGACAGCTACCCATGAGGCATTGAGGGGGAGCTTTACTGCATAACAGCCTCTGGGAGTACCCAGTGTTGCCAGATTGGGTGGTTTCCCACCCAATTGGACTACTTAAATGATGGCTGCTGGTAAAAATGGACTTTGGAGAAGAAAAAAAAACGTTTGGCCATAGAAATCAATACAATTGGGTGGGAATTTAGTCCTTCCAGGCAGGTTTTGAGCAATTTTTGGGCTGAAGAGTACCATGGGACCCCTGAAGAAGGACACTGATGCCAAAACATGTTGGCTTTTTAATTTGTTCAAATATTAACTAGCTCACTTGAATTAAAAAGCTTGTAGAGTGCCTTGGAAAGAGGCACAGAGTGCCTAGGATGTCCTTCATATTTTGTTTCTCAGCACAGTATGTTAACCAAAGAGCACCTTCGCACTACCTGAATGTAACTGCGGTCATTCTGAGAGCAGCTCACCACGCAGGGCTTGAACCCACAACCTACAAACGTTCATCTGCTGAACTCTGCTAGTTGGCATCCATTCAACTCTCTCACTCCCATCCGGGTCATGGCCCCAGAACCAAGGTCATTCTGCGTAGTTTGCCACTCAGGGCTCGAACCCACAACCTTCCAGTTCTGGCTCCAGTTTGGCATGGGAGGCACAGAACGACACTACTGATCTAAAGGCTGAAGATGCAGACCAATAACGCAGCCCTACCGTATACCGCATGAGGCTTCAGGAGGGAGATTTTACTAACATTCTACAGCCAAAATCGCTGAAGCCGTCTGACTTATAGGCCTATCCTTTCCTATGGAGTACCTTGGGAACTTGTGCATAGACACCACACAGCCCGATATGATGTCATGTTGCTGCATGATCACAAACATTCTTTTAGTGAAGGGGACCAGGACAGATGCCCCACCACCCGGAATAGGGCCTTTGGCAGTACCATATTAAGCCAATGCTGCTCCCAGGGCATTATTCCTCACAGGTGCCCTCTTCATGAACAATATTTGTAAAGATTCGGTCTTGTGAGACCCCCTCACTGGTCAAAAATGGTTGGTGCCCCCCAAAAATGGTGGGTATTATGCCACTGGCCCTTATGATCCGGCCATGGTCTTTGGAGTGGGACAAGTCACGCCCTCTACTTCCTGGTTCATGCTGAGTCAAAAAATTATTACTGGGCTTGAAATGAGTGGTTTTTCGACACCCATCCAAACTTTGAACCTCCACCTATGCACCACAAATCCACCAGGACTCGCCTTGTTCACTTCCATTCAATTTTTTGCAACTTACTGCCCCATGAACCAGGAAGTAGGGGGCATGACTTAGGTGCCCCATACCAAACTGGGGCGCTGACCACTCAGTGTTGGGCAAGCTACTTGTAAAATGTAGTGAGCTAAGCTATCAGCTACTCAACCATAAAATAAGCTTCACTACACTAAAGCTACCACCATCAGAAATGTAGTGAGCTAAGCTTCAAAAATGTGGAAATGTAGTTCACTACACCAGAAGCTACATTTTCCCGACATATTGTCAGCTTGATTTAAAATAACAGATAGGCCTACCTTCATTAAACAAAACTTTATTGATCTCATTATACTTAATTAATATTTATTATACATTCAGTGTGTTTTAAATATCATTATAGGACACAGGCCTAGGGCGACCCCAAGTCCAAGGGGGGACATGGATATGTTTTTGAGGGACAGTGTGGGGCACTCCCTTCAAGCAACAAAATGTAGCTTTTGTGGAAGCTACGTTGCTACTTGAGACAAAAGATAGCTTAACTACAGGGAAGTTACTCGATACATAAAGTAGTGACGCTACGACCAAGCTACTGGGGAATGTAGTTAAACTAAGTAGCTTGTAGCTTGTAGCGAAGCTACTGCCCATCACTGTGACCACTCCACCACTTCACACACTCTAGGTCAGTGTACTTCATACAATGCCCTTCTCCCATCTAGTGTTGCACTTCATGCTTCACACATCACTATGGGCAGTCATGGGAAAGCGGTTAGGGCGTCAGACTTGTATCCTAAATGTTGCCGGTTCGAGTCCCGACCTGCCAGGTTGGTGGGGGAAATTAACCAGTGCTCTCCCCATCCTCCTCCATGAGTGAGGTACCCTGAGCATGGTACCGTCACGCCACACTGCTCCCTTGGGACGCCATTGGGGGCTGCCCCCTTGCACGGGTGAGGCATAAATGCAATTTCATTGTGTGCAGTGAACACTTGTGTGTTGTGGAGTGCTTTGTCACAATGGGGGTTTCCCTGGTGGGATTTCACTTTCATCACTAGGGTCCCTCTCTCACCAGTGGTGTGGGTTGCTGAGGTTAGGCCTACCATTATCGGATGGCAGCTGTATTTGGCCAGATCTCCCCCATGTAATGAAGAGGACGGATAACAAAGGACATAATACAACCAATAAAAAGAACACATCATCCAGTGTCATAGGCTAGCCTACTACTTACCTAGCCTACCCCCCCCCCCCAAAAAAAAGCTTAATAAGTCAGTAAATGTAGGAGATAGATAACCTTAGGCTAATCATTTCGCACCCAGTTGTATGCATAGCCTACAGCAATGCAAAGTTCAAGTTGATTTTTGAGGTGAATGAACATTGTCATTTACATTATCCTAGCAATGTTAATAAACTCCAAAAAAGCATTGAGCTTCCTAGTGAAAAACATGGGAAATCACCTCAACCTCAACAAAACGACGACTTCAGAAGGTTGTGTGTCAAACGCTCTGTCCCACATGTGTCACTTCAGCTCCGGCAAATTCAGGGCAGCTTCACAAAGGGCCCTTCCTTCTTATAAAGCGTCGACTCCCCCTTCAGTCGATCTCAGTTGTCGGTGAGGCCGGCGGGGCGGATCCCACAGAAAATTGAAAGAGAAAATAAAGCAACACGACAAAGCCAAGGCAATTTAGACTCCAATCGATTATTCTACTCCCCTGTGGACAGTCTGACCAACAAGGTAGTTATGAGTACAAACTTGGTCACTCATACATGTGCTGTTTGTCGTTAGTAGTTTGGAATTCAAGAACCAGCATTGACAAAACCTTAGCGGCTAGCATGGAAGGTTAGCACAAGGCTGCGAGAGGGCTAACATCGGCTTCGATGAGCGCATTGCGTTTTATGTTAAATCGTAGGGTATGTCGCTTAAATAACGACAGAAACCGAAACGGCGAGGTGCGCACTCTCGTTGGGCATTAGAAGATGGTTTCTAATGACCCGTCCGTGTATTACAATCCTTCAAATTAAAGTTAGCCGGTAAAGTAAAACCACTCGTTAGTAGCTACATGATGCTAGTTAGCACAGCATGTCATGGCCAGCTACCATTTGGTGAAAACTGAGGTAGCATCCTGGGAAAGGCTGGTTTAGCATGTAGACAAGTTTTTGGATGTACTATTTTGGCTCTTGTTATCGGTAGTTTAGCATAAAATTATATGCTAGTATAGCACTTCCAAATTTTCGGAAGTAAATTTTCTCTGAAATTGATGTGCCATGGGCTACTGTCGTTGTAGTCGTCGATGCTTAACGCGAAAGCTACCAAACCTGGTGAAGTAACCCATTGCCAGACCTCTCAGAATTTATATTTTCTTGATCAGGAACCCTAAAATACTCTGGATTCGGTGTTGAAACATCCGTAGCGGTACCAATCGTGAAAAACACTAATAAGGCCGTGTAAGCGACGACTTTGTATAGCTTCGGGCGGCCTCTGAAAAGCCCAGCATCCCGGTGATTGCGCATTTGGGCACAGTCGCTTTGTGTAGCATGTTATGATGCAGACAAAATGGGGAGAAGGCCTTCCGCTAGCTTAACTTGAACACACCAAGTCGTCTTATATTGGAATTTTTCTGGTTGACCGTAGCATTACATTTACTGAGGTCTCACTTGTTTGGCCTAACTTGACGTTTGGCTGGGGTGTCGCGAGACGGTTCAATAGCCCTTGTCGTCATAAGCACGGGTGATCCTTGGGTCTGTAGTACATCTCCAAGTGTTTGTGGGGACCATCACTGATGGCTGTTTGTTGATTTGTCCACAGATGCCCTCAGCGACAAATGACAACAGGACTGTCAAGTCCGCTAGTCCGGACGTGGGATCCGTTCCCGGTTCAGCGGTCCAACTCGCCATCAGTCAGATGTCTGGAGGCCACACAGAAGCCATGAAGCAGGTCTTGGGCATTATTGAGAAGAAAGTCCGCAACATGGAAAAGAAGAAGGTACAGCTATTTTCAAATCTTGCCATAAAATGTTAATGCAAAACGCTATCTGATGATGTTGAACTAGATTGGTACAAGTTGTCTGTTCTTGTGAGGCTTTGTATTTTTTCCTATTGCACTAGTGGTCCATCGCAATGTATTGTTTACTTTTGCGAGTGTCATGTGAACTTGTGGGGAGATGAGAACTCTTGTATGGCAGCGAATTAAACCATGCAGGCTATGTGTTATGCTCTTCTGTGTTGTAAAGACCGAAGCTTGGTTGATCCCATTTACATTTGCTCCTCTAGTGGTTATGATAATCACAGGCGATTTGTCCTGAAGTTCGAGTCTAGCCTTGGCCAGCAAGGGAATCTTATCGATTGTGTTGCTTGAAGATGCGGTTATTTGTCTGATGCAGCTTGCTCAGATTGGGTGCTTGCATAAAGGCAACTCCTAAATGATGCCTGAATTGCGAATAGCGTCAGCTCTCAGACTCTTTTAGGGTTAGGGTTAGGTTTAGGGTTAGGGTTAGGGTTAAGGTTAGGGTTAGGTTTAGGGTTAGGGTTAAGGTTAGGGTTAGAAACAAAAAACTAACATCAACAAGATAACTGGCTCCGTAATATGGCGGTGGTACCGTTAGTCTGGCTAGTGGGAGCGAGATGAAATGGGAGTGTAATGAGATGGGAGCGTGAATCTGGGAATCGACTCAACTGAAGACTCATCAACTAGCAATCTAGCTACGCTGCTAACTGTTGTTAGCCAAATCTTCGACCCAGACAATGTTCTTGGTATGTCAAATGTGAAAATGTGAAACGCGATCTTGATGTGATCAAGTTAGGAATGTACGGCCGACCGTAGCGTTGATGGTGATTTGGTTCGGAACTAATCGCTTTCAACAAGAAACTAACTGCCGCACATGGGGAAAAACTAACATGGCGGCTCGTGCCCCAAAAACGTCTCAGACATATGTCAGAATCGAAGCATATTCTCTGAACGCAGATTTATTGGGCTAAGTTAAGCGGTCAAGACTGTTATTGACTGGGTTTGCGTAAGTGAACGCTTCCGGGAAGATTTGCATACAGATACATCGTTGCGCACAATGCTGTGATGACTGAGTAGTTGTAGTTTGGGACTAAATGCCAGTGCTGTATTCCGGCAGGTGACTGTCCTCATGCGTCACCAAATCAGACTGCTAAGCATAATTGGACTGGGTGCTTCCTTGGCATAGGCCAATAGTTTCAATGTTACATCACCGACTTGCAATGTGGTACTAAAACCACAGCTTGTTGAGGTTGATACGCCTTTACTGTGCCATGGAACCAACCGCAGCTTTGAATATGGGTCATCCTCATATCTTGCCTGACCAAATCTCTGCAGGCTGTCTGTGCACCAAGCACGCTGGAAAAAGAATGTCAAGGGATGATGTGTGTTCTGATCTGATCTAATCTATAGCAGTTACTATTATAACTGCTTTTAACTGTGCTTGTTTATTCGGTCAGCTGCGATGGCCAGTTTTGTTCCGGTAATAATGGATCATGCCATGACATTTGATACTGTGTGCAGCTCAGCGGCAATTAATGTTTCTCTGCCTTGAGCAAAGCAGGAGTTTGCAAAATGCTCATAATGGCCCTTTTGTGCGTTTGAACACAAGTGCACTTTATCACAGGTTGGTCTTCCAGACGACAGGCATTTGGTCCCAGATTTACCCTCCTCTAGCGCTGTTGATGAGATTATCTTGAAACACATTGCGCTTAGCCAGGGGCTTGTCGGTCCAAAGTCGCGTGCCCCCTGAATATGAGCGCTGGGTTGGTTCATTTGAGTTATGTAAATTGGACGCTTCAATTAACTTTGCAGCATAATCATCTAGTTAATGCAAGTTGCCAACACGAGTGAAAATGTGTTTTGTGATGTACTGAGTTGACCACCCCGTTTGGTTGCATTGAACTGTAATGTTGTTGTCAGTGTTTGAAGGCTGATCTGAGTGCGTTGCGGTGGTGCCTTTCTCCTTTCAGGGCAAGCTTGATGACTACCAGGCCAGGCACGACAAAGGGGAGCGTCTCAACCAGGACCAGCTGGTGAGTGAAAAAACCTTTTGTTTCCACGGCGGCGGCGGCAGCAGCAACAGCCGCGTCCTCAGCTCTGCTCAGCCACACTGATCTGAAAACACTGCTGCCTGCACGCTATTGGTCGTGCTGACACATGACAACTGAGCAATGAAGCAAGAGGTTGTTTGTGACACTTTTCTCCCTGATTACATTTGTAATGGTGTGGGTACTATGACTTGTAACAACATTTTAGTTTTACGTGACAGATGGCAACATGTATGTGGGAGTGACCTGAAAAAGACAACTCATTTGGGGATGGGCTGAAGGAATTTAGTCTCTTGCCATGCTAGGCACAAGATCTCTTTACAGTTCATTACTTCCACAATTATTTGTAATCAGGGCTCTAAATTAACTTTTTAAATCACCAGCCAAAATGGTTGGTAGGTATTAATCTTACTAGCCAAGCACACACTCACTAATGGGTCAAAGTGGCTAGTAAGTTGTTTTTTCATACCTGCCAAACTGAAATTTCACCAGCATCTGGCTGGTTGGCTGGTGTTAATAGTAGTAGTAGTAGTAGTGTCTATTGTCTCCCATGGGGGAAATTTCTTCTAGTAAATGGCGCATTGGACATGAGGACAGTCAATACATACCCTATATATCCCTCCCCAACCCACCCCCTTCAACATTTACCCTGAGACACACCATAATTTAGAGCCCTGTTTGTAATTGTTCCATCATAATTCCTGTTTTTTTCCCATTCTTCCTTTACAGCAAGCCCTTTCGAAGTACCAAGAGGTGACCAACAACCTGGAGTTTGCCCGGGAGCTGCTGAAAAACTTCCTGGCCCTGGGGCAAGACGTAAGTACATTTTAAAAGGAGGTTGGAAGCTTATGAGGGCCTACCAATCCTATTTCAAGCGTGTACAGAAAGACCTGTAAAGAAGAAAAAGACCTGTAAAGAAGAAAATAACAGTTCTCTGCAAATCGGGGTGAAGTGCATATTATGCAGCTTTGGCTTTAATCTGAGGGCATTTAATTTCTCGGTAGCAGGCTAGAAAGATGGTGGTAGTAGGCGAGTTTGCTTGCTGGCGCTGGGGGTGTTCACACCTGATGGTTTCTCTAAACTGGACAATTATTTTATAATGACTATTAAAAGTTTCTGGCTTCAAAGTCATTGAAAATGTACAGTATTTGCAGACTTAGTTTCAGAGATCAGATGGAGAGTTATTTTTACACTGCAGTATGGCTCCTACAGTATGCTTTGCATATGGCATCTCCTGCCAATTGTCAGTTACTAAATCAGCATATAAGCTGTGAAAAATGGGAATTCTGTTTCTCCCAAGTGTTTTTTTGTGCCTGCTAATCCAATTTACTGTCCCCCGACCAACCCCCACTGCCTACTAGGCGGAGGACTTTTAGGTAGACTTGAAATGTCTGTGTGAATGTGTTTTGACTGTTTTATAAGGCCCTCAGCAGACATTGGGACATGACCTCACTGCTTCAGTAATTTGTAATGTGTGCAAGTATAACCCATTGTCAGGTTTCCCATAGATTTTTTTTAGTTCGTTATCCATGTACCTGCCAACCAGGCTCCAGACGGGGGTTTAAATTTGACTTGTGGTGTTACATTTGCCAAGGCCCTTGTTCATTTTTGCCTGCTGTTGTGTTTCGGTTCACTGGGCGTTTTTGCATCTAGAGTAGACTTCGGTGTTGATATTCAGACCTACCTCTGTCTTACACTATTGTGTGGGAGAATGCATGGAACCTAGTGATAATGAAAATGTTATAATGTTGTCATTATGTTCGCAATGGAGCATGGTCTCGTTGGGCTGTGCCAATTTCCATGACGTCTCATCAGTAGTGTGCCTGAGGCTATATGAGTATTTCAAGTGTTTAGCTGCACAGTACTGCGACGGCTGTACTGCAGGCGATCATTCCCTGGCTTCTCCGTATCCAATTAAGACAAACATCTGATTGCAGATGTCCTGCAGCATTGCCAGATGGAAAATGTTCAGGTGAAAACTATCGTACCAAACCCCCCAAATTATCGGGTTTTAAATTTTTTCTATTGGGAGGGAATTATTGTGCACAAGCCAAATGGTTAAAGGGACAGTTTGGTCAATTTCAACATGCAGTTGTATTGCTCACGCTACCCTTGACTTGTCAGTACCTGGTGATGCCACATTTTTCGGCTCAGCCCTTTCCGAGATATGAGCAATTCTAATGGGGGCAGCGTTTGTTTACATTTTTAAAAAATGAAACATAGGCCAACTCCAAATATTTTCCCAAAAGGTACTGCTGTTTGCTAGTTGTCTGCTGATGTTTTATAACCTTTTGGATGTTTTTGGGAATAAATAAAAATGTTTTTTTGAAATGTAAACAAAGAGCTGCCCCCATTACAATGACCACGATCTCGGAAACGGCTGAAGAAGAAGAAAAAAAAATCTCAGGCACTGACAAGTCCAGGGTAGTGTGAGCATTACAACTGCATGTTGAAATTGACCAAACTGTCCCTTTAAGTCAACTGAAAGAAAACTCTGAAATTATCGTACACCATGTTGTTTTTTGGGTCGTACAGAGGACAAAATTATGGTACAAACAAATATGATCATTATCGTACATCTGGCAACATTGGACTGCGTTTCTCGAAAGCATAGTTGCTAGTCAGTTAGTAACTTCGGTAGTTGCCAATGGAAAATTGCATTGTGAACAACAAGGTAGCAAACGTAGTTAGCGACTATGGTTTTGAGAAATGCTGCCCTGATGTCCTGTGACAGACTGTCCTCTCTTCTCTTCTCGCCACACCAGCTCCAGAAGGCGGTGAAGAAGGCGTCTCGTCGGGAGCAGCTGCAGCGGGAGGAGGCGGAGCAGAAGAGGCTGCGGAAGGTGCTGGAGCTCCAGTTCCTCCTGGACCGGCTCGGGGAGGACGCCGTGCGGCAGGAGCTCCTGCAGGGGGCGGGGGGGCCCTCGCTGCTCACGGAGGGGGACCTCACCGCCCTGGACGAGTTCTACAAGCTGGTAGGGCCGGAACGGGACCAAACCATCAGGTGAGAACTATACAGAGCGGTACAGTACTCAGGGTAATGCTTAGCGGTACAGTACTCAGGGTGATGCTTAGCGGTACTCCACGCAGGGCAATGCATAGCGGTACTCCACGCTGGGTAATGCATAGCTGTATTCCACTCAGTAGGGCTGTAACGATATTGTATCGAATCAAGAACTCGTAACGCGCAGAGTCACACTACTGTATCGTGATGTAAGAATGCAGAACGGCCGAACGGGACCAAACCATCAGATGAGGGCAGGACTATAAGTTAAACTGTTTTCATCACTAGCCAATTTAGCCGGTAGATACACTAAGCCTTTACTAGCCACACATACACTTACTACCAGTCAACGTGGCTGGATGAGTTCTAGAAGTTGGTGGGGCCGGAACGGGACCAAACCATCAGGTGAGCACGATGCAAAGCGGTACAGTAGTACTCTGCCCTACAATTTCAGAACGCAGTATAATTCAAAATGCCAAACTGAGAAAAAAGGCTTTAAGGTTTCCTTTCTGTCCACGCGACTGTGTTGGAGGTAAAGTGGTGATGACACTTCCATATAATACTTTTTTATGGTGAAAATTTATGCACACAAGAAAAAAGCAAAAAAAACAACATTCTCATTACTTTTTAGCTGAAAAATCATTATACTGCGCTCTGTTGTGGTATTACTGTCTACACCAAAACCACGGTGTCAATGGAGAAGTGCAGTATAATTCGCATTATACTGCGTTCTTGGCTAGTACCACGTAACCTCCTAAAACCAAAAAGCGCAGTATAATCAGTTTTTTGCGTTTTTTCCTGAAACAGGACCAAGTTGGGCCAAAAAATTTTAACACAAGAAAAAGAAGGTATTTTAAAGCCAATTTCCGGTCTAAACCCATTTTCGACCATTTTCAAGATACTGCGTTCTGATATTGTAGGGCAGTACTGTAGCCGACTGCTGCCCTGCTTCACACAGCACAGCAAGGTGTCCACAGGGTAGCTAGAAGTTAACTTTTTTTCATCACAAGCCAATTTGGCTAGTAGATGCCATGTCCTACTAACCACACATGCACATACTATCAGTCAACGTGGCTCAATGTGGACAGTTTGCCGGAGTTAATTTAGAGCCCTGAATGAGGGTAATGCAAAGCGGTATTCCATTGAAGCTGGCTGTCCTGCTTCGCACAGCACTGCAAGGCATCCACAAAGTAGCTCTCTGCACACTTGGGAAAGGAGTGGACTTTGGATCCCTTTATTGTATACAAATAAAGTGTATAACGCATGGACTGGGCTTTTAGTCTGGTTATACAATCTACCAGCTGTTAAAAGCCCTATGTGACCTTTGCCCTGACTTCTGTTTTTGTCCTATATGACCCATGATTTTTATTGAATGTTAAAAACAAAATGTGGCTTCACAAACGTCACAGTTGCATTTCCTGTTTAAGAGGCCTGGTACAAATATGTTGCCAACATTGCCAAAAGTCACATTTGTTTCTTTCTCTCTCTGACCTATTTCCCCTGTCCCTTTTCAGAATATTCTGTTGTCTAAACTACAGCGCTAAATGTCATCAGTACTTTTCTTGGAGGGAAAAAAAAGTGTAGCTTCATCCCGTAATGAACAGTCTTTTATCAGAACAGTTTGCCCTGTTATCTGCAGTCACATGGCCCTTTGACCTGGATGTGAGTAACAGCCTACTATTAAAGGCCTCTGAATTTGTATAGCTGGTTGGACGAGTCAAGTTCATGGTGAGGTGATTGGTGCATCAGGTGACTCGCCTCTTGCTGCTTTTTTCTTTTCTTTTTTCTTTTTCTTAAAGATCCCTAATACAACTTTTACAGTTTACATTCAAACGGGCGTATTTAATTGACTCTAGGGTTAGGCATGAACTTAGCAATTTGTGCAAATTCTGTCTTCAGTGCTTCCGTTTCGACAGTTTAGCAAGTTTAGGGATGGTTACACACAGCATCACAGAGGGCCGCGTATACTGTTGGGCAGTTCTTTACCAGTCCGAGGCTTGACGCTGTCACTGACACTGAAGTATCATTTCTCTGCTTTATTAAACTAAAAGCGGAAACGTCTCCTTGTTTGTGTTTATTGTTAAATAAAGCTGTGAGTTGCTGCTGATGTTATGTTTTTTATTTTATTTTCTTGTCTTCCAGGTTGACTGACCAGTATCATGAGGCATCTCAGCACTTATGGGAACTATTGGAGGGCAAGGACAAAGCTGTGGCAGGAACCACATGTAGGTCGCACAAGCAAGCGAGCTTTACTTCATACAGCATTTACCAAACTTCATTATTTGCACTTCATTGTTTTTCCTATTGTTGGTAGTCATCAGTAATTAGGGTAGAAATCAGTGTAATAAGATAGAAGGCAAATCTGTGTTCTGTACCGGGCCGGGGCTGAAGTAGGGTCTGTCACTGAAAACATGGCATTTCACATTGTGGTGAAACCTCCCCACTCGCCTGTTTTGTGTGCAATCGCCCACCAGCTGCTTTAACATGTTAACTGTAACGTGAAGCATTTGGCTGGTGGAAGGTGCACTGTGCATTGCCACCCCTGTGAAGTACAGTACTGGAGGAGGAGGTTGAGGGCAGAGATTACTTTCAGTAGGCTCAGAGAAGTGATGTCATTGTGCGATCAGATCAGCAGCTGCTCGCCATGGCAACTGGCCCCAGACCAGTAGGGACAACGGCACCAGTGTTGACTGTTACATCACATGTGTGCACTCATGAACTAGTAAATTAATTGGTTGGCCAACAAATCCAATTCATTAGCGCTGAACATGTAGTCGTTTATTTATTATTCAAGCTTTGCCTTTGTGGCTTTGGGTGCGAGAATTACGAAGCAATGAGGGTATCTCGTTCATTTTAAAACGAACATGGATTCCTTGGAGGGCACTCTAATTCAGATGAAATACTCCTGTGATGCAATCCAATCCTAAATTGGTTACTATAAACACCCTAAATATTGTAACTGTCCCTAACTATTACGACATTCACAAAGTAGGATTTGATGTTTGCCTGAAGGTTTTGCCACTGCTCCGTAATCTTTAAGACTTGGAGCAATTCCGTAATATGCAATGTTAATCAAATTATTCAAGTCTCTTCCCATCGGCATGACTATCAGTTTATTTTATGGCAATAATCTCAGATTTATTAGCACCCTGCTGCAGTGCATTCTAGAAGTATTGAGGTTGTAAAGATTAGCATATTGCATGTGGTAAGGCATTGATTTTTGCTAGGTTATGGTCAGGGCAAAGTGGTATGAAGGCTTCTTGGGCTTCTCGGTCAGGGCAGGGCGGTGCACTACACTACAGTGCTGTGTGTGATGGCTATGGAGGCTAAAGGCGGCGGCTGCTGCTGCTGATGCTGCTGCTGCTGGTGGTGGTGCTGACTGACTCAGCATTAGGGCAGTGTGCCAGGACCCGGTGCTCTGCTCTGCTCAGTGGCCTGGCCTGGCCGGACCAGCACAGCACAGCAGATCAGATCAGCAGGAAACGGACCTGCTTTGCTTATTAAGCATCTATTCATGAGGGCTGTGCAGGTATTTACTGTATGCATTTTTTTAGACTGCGAGATGTCTGCTTCACTCTATTGAAACAGCCACTGTCCTAGAGTTCTAGAACCATACAGTAGTTGCAGGACTATTTTGGATTACTCTAGAGTATTTGTGAAATTAAGACTGGGAAAACGAATGAGCTTTTGCTGCAAGCGCCACGATGTACCAAGTTCGTATAGCCAAAAAAACAAAACAAAACATTTTTCTTGGACAAGAAGGCCAGTGGGCAGACTCTAACACCATTAGCAGCATTTTGGCGGTGTCTGAGGAGTGTTTTGCAGTAGAAAAGCTCCCGGCATAGAGCATTTCAGTGACCTGAAATGGCCTGGCCAAGTTTGGGCTCGTCCCTCTCCTCATATCCCCCCGTTGACACTCGTTCCCCAGGGGCGCCCCCTAGGCAGCAGGTGGTGGTGGTGGTGGTGGTGGTGGCGGTGGTGGTGGTCGTGGTGGCCGCGCCAACGCAGGGCTCAGAATATAAATACATATTGGAGGCTGGACGCATCAGCGCAGCTATGCCTTACCCGACTGGAATGTGCTGACCGGCTCAGAGCAGCCGTTGCCCCGCGCTGCCACAGTCACAGCCGTGGGGTTTTGATGACAAATTGAGTTACCTTTTGAGGCCTGCGAAATGCCTCCTTTTAAAAACCCATTTGGTGAGTTTAATTAAACGGCTATAATTGAGTTGGCCCTTGTTGTGTTCATTTGGAATATGCTCACAATTGGTGTGGTTGGCCGCGCAGACCTCTTAAATTACATTCATTTGTTGGGGGTAATCCTTGGAATAAGCCAGACCTGAAGGAACCTTCTCTACCTTGTTTTGCACAGCTTTTAACTGAAGTGTCTGTCACTCTTCAAAATGGAGTGCAGACTTAAAAAATGTGTTCCAATGTATAAAATGTACTTGAAGAGAATTGTTCATTTACTAGCCAAGGTGGTGGAACATTAGTTGGTATTAGAAACATGAGGCTATCATCTTTGAAAATACTATGTACTGTTTGATTATTTAAATACATGAAAGCCCCACAAAAAATGAAAAGAAACCATCTTCATTCAAAAGAAAGTTACAAATTACTTCAACAGTACAAAATCTTAATCTGGTTGTCAAGGTGGGTGCCTTAACGCTACATTTCTGTGAGAAACCCTACATAAATGCTGAACATGTTAATTGTATAATATGAAGAATTGCCCTTCAGTCCTTCCATAGCTCATTTGTGCCGTGACATGCACGCTTATGCTGTACTAGGGGAGATTAGTAAACCATCAACACCCGACAGCAATTTGACTGTTGAGCAGTTTCTACCTAATTGCATTCCCAAATTGGTGCAAGATCCAAATGACAAAGCCACACGGTGTATCTGCATTGCTCCAACCATTGCCGTTAGCCAAGTTATGCGTAACGGCCAAAATGTCTTGGCGTGCCGTTTTAATGCTGTATAGCCCAATTATTTCTCACTTTCGCCCGTGTCTGGACCTGCTGTCACAGGCAGTTATCACTGAGTTTTGTTTAATGGCCAGCGTGGCTGCCAGTAGTTTTGTGCAGTCTGTAAGTCCTCAATGCACAGAGCAGCAAGTTTTTACTGGCTTGGGCTGGGACTGAGCCATCACGGGGTTAATCCACAGGCTATTTGGCTTGCACTGAACTCGCCAGCTCAATTCTAAACCCTCCATTATGCATTTTAACTAGCATTATCTTGAGTGTAGACCAGATACGACATACACGGCCCAAGTAGCTTGCTGTACAAATAGCTTTAGACTCTCAATCATGTATACGAGTAATGCCGGTGTAGGGCTCAATTAAAAGCATTGTCATTATTGCAGTACACGAGCAAAACTGCAGTGCGCAGTGCCGTGTCAGGACTGCGATAGATGGGCAAAAGTGCAGTGTTTGTGTATTTCCATTGGAGAGTGTTTTTTTCTTTGTGTGAGAAACAATTCACACATCACTTCACACAGTCCTGGGGTTGTTCATTTGTCTTAACCATTTTGAAATTTAGACAAGATTTAGGAAGAGTAATTTATGGCCAGTGGCTCATTTAATATTCGAGTGTCTCAAACCTTGTTCAGTGCACAAACATTTTATTCACAAGGATAATCGTTTTCATGGTACTGAGACTAATGCTGAACGTGAGCCAAAAACATAGCTGGCTAGGTGAGCCATATAAAAAGTGAATGTGCTTCCACATGCACTACAGTAAAGCAAGAGGTGCATTATTGTACCTCGTCGGTGCTTGGCACTAGCTGGTAGAGAATGGCTCGACTAAAGCGCGTAGGCGGAACGGCAGCATAATTGGATTCCCAGATATTTGGCCTTTCATACCTCACACCCTCCATTGGTACAAAAAATGTGACACACCTACCAGTAGAATATATATAGTAGTCATGGCTAAGCATAGAGGTATTTTTCGCTCCACAATCTATTAATGCCATATTTGGACCAAAATTCTGCGCTGATTTTGAACAAAGGCTTGAGTGTGCCTCAACGCGTTTAAAGGGGAAATAAATTGATGGGCAGTGTGTATGGGGTTTCAGTGTTTCCCATACATTGAGGAAACTATGGCGGCCCGCCATAGTTTAAATTTGGCCGCCATAGTTTCTGAAAATGTAAATAATTTTTTTTTTTTTTTTTTTTAGTATTTCCGTTTTTGTTAAAAACGATTTGAATTACGATTTCCTTCGCATTTTCCTCCTGGAGTAAATACATCCTATAGAGAAAACCACAAGTGCTTGAAAGAGAGAGGGATCAAAAGCCTTGTCAAGTTGTTGTAGTTAACTAGGGTTTGGGAGCAATACAAAAAAACCTTCAGAGAAGGGACAGTTGGGATGAGTGTACTAACACTCCACAGGCTTTGTTTTACAGTTGTAATGAGTTAGGTGACAGGCCTTCATTGACAAGGCAGAGGAGACATCGGGCTGCATATAGAAATTAATGTGTAATGAATGTGAATATAGACATAAATGTGTAATATGTTGTTCAGCCCTTTTAATGGGAGGAATTTTGAAAAACTGGCCCTGTGACCAGCACCCCTCATGTAGAATGTGTACGCCTATGTGTGTGTGGGCAAAAGCCTACCCTCTTAGACCCTTTTTGTTTATGCGTTAACAATTTCACAGCAATCTTAAATTCTTATCTCTGCTCCTATTTTATTGTTATTATTTTTTTCATAACATAGACCCATGCATGTGTATTATGTAGCCTTATTTTTCAAAATATAAATGGCTGAAATGTAGGCGTAGGCCTATAGTTTCTCCATGCGCCAATGTCATACTGTACTCATTGTTTTGCCATTTTGCATTTACACTGCGAAAAAAAATCCCGGCTGCCCCCATAGTTTCCAAAATTTCTGTGGGAAACACTGGGTTTTATGGGTCATTTCCTTTGACTTGGCTATGCCATTTCTTGGAAGATGTGAGCATGTCTGTTGTCTCCTAATGTGATTCCCATTTCCCCTGTTCTCCACCAGACAAAGCCCTTAAGGACACCCTGGAGCGGGTGATGCAGAGCGGTTATTTCGACACGGCACAGAACAACCACCAGAACGGAGTTTGCAGCGCGCAGGAGGAGGAAGAGGAGGAGGAGCCCGTGGCGGTGGTTGTGGAGTCATCGGAAACGGAGGAGCAGGCTGGAGACACAGGTGAGACAGTGAGCATGCATGGGGCAGCCATGGTGTGTTGTTGAGGGACGTATTCCAAGAAACTGGTGCAATAGTAAACCATGTTAAGTTAACCGGGAGTTAGTGGTAAAACGTATAATAGTGGCGCCTGGATTCCTCATTTGTTACCTGAATGACAGGTTAACCGGTTTACCACTTCCTGTAGGTGAACTTGGCCAGGTTTATCTGTTAACCAGCTTCTTGGAATACCCACCAGAGTGTTATGCATTTATTTGCGTACATTTTTGGTGGTAGTTTTTAAGCTTCTTAAATATGATCTACTGTTATTCTCAGAGGGCGAGCTGGTGGAAGAGTATGCAGAGCCTATAGCAGTGGAGGCAACAGAGGTGGGTTTGCAGTACGCCAATGTCCCATTCTTCATCAATCTTTATATCAATATGTCATGAAATATTCATTAACTTAATGTTTGTGTTGTACTTGCAGTTTGTAAACAGACAGTTCATTCCAGAGAGCACGTACAGCAACAGCACTCAAGAGCAAGCAGAAGAGTGGAGTTCTGAATCAGAGGTATGCCCATCCATCTGCCCAGTTCATTTCCCTTTTCCACAGACCTCTTGGGCAATCTGCTCTGGGACCAGAAGAGTTTTTCATGATTGTGTTGCCACATCGGGAGTACTAAGAAAGCGATGCAATAGCAAACCAGCTTACGGTTACGCTTGTGAGCCCGTCTGTTGTTAGCAAGGCAACCTGCAGGCTATGGATGCGTTCCAATATGTGCCCTTGTGTCCTCCACTTGTGCTTCTGGCCTCGTACCAGGAAGTAATGCGTTGTGATGACATCACTGACAACAGCATTATATTTCAATATATCGCAAAAGCTCAATTGTAAAGTCATTTTCTCATTTGCAAACTGGATGGTGAATGAAGAATAGTCCCCCAAAAATTGTTGTTGCTAGACTGACAGTGGGGAAACTTGCTTTCTCCACGGAGGCGGGGCATCAGTAAAACATGAGGCCACAAGCACAAGTGGAGGACCCAAGGTCGCATATTGGAATGCACTCTGTTAGTTGAGGGATACATTTTGTTAACGTTAAGGAAGTAGTACACCTATGTCCTTGGAATATACCCCCTCTGATGAAATCAGAGATTCTTTAAATATAGAGATATGCCAACATAATAGGTTTCTATGGGCACCTAACATGACCAGGTTCCGGTCTGCCTAAAGGGGCGTGTCATAATGCTCCTAGCATTGAATAGAACAGTCCTTAGGTCTGCCTAAAGGGGGATTTCCCCCCCCAATAATACAACCCGGAAACAATGGGCCAATGGAACCTCTCTCTCTACTCTCTCTGGATGAAATCCCTTGGTATTTGTAGGTGGTGAGTTCACTGCAGCAGCAGCCGCCAGCGCCAGTGCCCGTGCCTGTTCCCGTGCAGACGGCGCCCCCTCCCGTGGTGAGCGAACCCCATCCAATGACATCGGTGACCCCCACGCCCGCCCCGGACCCCGTGCTGCGCAAGCAGGCCGTACAGGACCTCATGGCACAGATGCAGGGGCCCTACAACTTCATGCAGGTAAGAGTAACAAGCAGCTGAGGGGTAAACTTAACCTGGTTTCTTAGTAAAGAGGTAAATCATCTAATAGAATAGTCCTCATGTTAAGAAAATTAGGACTCCAGGCTCCATTATTAGTTATTATTACCAGCTTCTTAGTGTAGGCCCCAGGCAGTGGCTCAAACGGTTGGGCACTGCACTGTTACACCAGGGACCTGGGTTCCGTTCCAGACCCCCCTACTGTCCTAAGAAAGGCGAAAAAGCCCTCAAAAATGTTTTAAAAAAAGATCAACGGACAGATGAAGTGAGGCAGTTACCTGTTAGTCTTGGTAGATCTACTGGTTGCGCTGTTTTTAGTGCTTTTAATCTCAACAGATGTTTTGAGTCCTGCTACCAATTTTCTTCCTCAAATTTGAGCACACGCATCAATTTCAACTCCTCAAAATTACTGAGCCCCTCTGCGATCAGACAATTGTGAAATGCATGCGGTGTGAAAAGTAAAAAATGTTAACTTGGCCCGAAAAGCGCAGCAGCAGCTATTTTGAATGAGGGAGGTGTATATTCCATTGTCACTGTTTGTTTATGCGCTGGCTGATGCAGGAAGTAATAATGCCATATAACAAGGGGCTGCTCTGCACTGGACGCTGACATGATTTGGCTAAATGTCCGCGTTTTCCCTCTCCAGGACTCCATGCTGGAGTTTGATGGCCCTCCCATCGACCCTGCCATTGTGTCGGCACAGCCCATGAAGCCTGCCCAGACCATGGACATGCCCCAGATGGTCTGCTCCCCAGGTTGGTGTTGCAGCACAGGCTGACTGAGAATAGGGATGCACTGATGCACATTGTTTCACTTCCGATCCTGATGCCTAAATCTTGATGTCTACCGATACGACTTGTGTAGATATCGGAACCTGACGCTAATACAGGATCGGATCGGCCCCATCCCTAATTGATAAAGATATGGTCATTCATCCAGGTCATGTTATTCAAAGAGCAAAGAATTAAGTTGTAAGGACCAGGGCCCGGTTGCACAAAACACCTTAAGTTTTCTCCCTTAAGTGTGACCCTTAAGGGCTCATTTTCCCTTAGCTAAGGGATCTACTTAAGGGGGTTGCACAGAATGCCTTAAGTCCTTCCCTTAGGTAAGGGAAAGCCCTAAGGGATTTACTACAGTAAAGAGGAGTTTACAACGGTAGAATTCTATTGTTTCCAAGGAAACTTTTTAAGTCATTCTTGAATATTCTTCTCAAAACATCGTTAACCATTCTGTAGCTATTTATCTATAGGCCTAAACATGGACAATGGTAAGGCTAGAAAGCCAAACTGGTCAGAGGAGGAGAAAGTGGTATTATTAGAGGAATTTAACAAAAGAAAAAACATAATAAAAAGCAAATTCAACCCTCAAATAACGGCCGCGAAGAAGCAGCAACAATGGGAAGAGATCACCGCGACCTAAACTGTGCTCCAACAGTTGTGTGCGTGCATAGGCTATGTGTTTGAGTGGTTCAAAGTGTGATTGTGTGCTCTGATCGTCGCATTGTTGCGGTTGAAATGACATCTTCTTGCATGCATAGCCTACATGAGCCGGGTGCTTGGGATATCGCAGGCAGCACCTGACCCAGCATAGCGTTGTTCGCAACATGTGCCCCGCCCGCCTCTCTTCACCGGAGCCACTCCGCGCTCCGCGACCTCCCTCTTTACAAATTAAGCACCGCTCCAAACGTTCTCCTCTCTTCTCTTAGCAGACGTGGGCTCTACTCCCCATGCATTATTTTGTATTTGTGATATCATTCCATTTATCTTTAGTTTCTTCCGCGTTGTTTTGGAAGTGTCAAGCGGTAATGCGAATTTGTAATAGGCTATGGCGCAAGCACTGGAGAAGTGTCGTGTGTCTCCTGCATTTTCGAGCTCCTAAAACAACTCCCAAACAACTCCAGTGTCATAATTAACACAGCGAGGATCATTGATCATTGTCATCTTCATGCATGTTAGCAAAATAAATGTGGGGTTTGAGGGCAATAAAAACATTTGGTGATGGTGGGACAATGGACGAGACTGTGAGGGAGGAAATTAATGAATGGGCTACCCCGCGGCCATAACTTCATCCGAGAATCTTCACAATGAGGAAACACTGAATATACGCACATATTCGAGTAAAAATGAGACGTTTTGTTATGAGGACTTGATGTTATAGGTCTAATGAAGTGCCACCCAAAAATGTTCTGGCCCATCCAAAGCTGATTTTCTGGCGCCGTGCCTGGCGCAATCATCAGCTGCAAGACGGCAGGGAGAGCACAACTCCTGTAGCATGGTCCAATTCGAGACGGTCGGATAGGCCTAATTCATATATGGATTGTCTATTAAATCTATAATTAATAATTAACGGTTCGTCGGTAAGCGTGCCTATCCATTGGGTTCTCCCGGTCGCGGAAAACTCTTATTTGAATCCGTTGATCACGTTGCTGAATGTGCATAAACTCGGCCATGTCTGACTTAAGGCGACGATATCGGTCCCTCAGATATTTTCCCTTAACTTGGTTGTTAAGGTCTTTTGTGCAACGATTTTAAAGAACTTTAAGGGATTTCTTAACTTTAAGGGAAACTCTTAAATATTTAAGGGGAAACCCTTAAGGAAAACTTAAGGGGAAATTTTAAGGGTGTTTGTGCAACTGACTTTCACTTAGGGGACCCTTAACTCAGACTTTAAGGGAAATACTTAACTTAAGGTGTTTTGTGCAACCGGGCCCTGGACTTAATCACCAAGAAGTCGATCTGCTTCCTATTGAAACATTACTTTACTTTTAGGATATTGATTGTGATATTTATAGTTTCTTGTGTTTTTTTTATTTCTATATCTAGTTCATCCAGACGCATGCCTTGCACAGCCCAGCCCTGTTCCTGTACAGCCTGAACCAACACAAGTGAGTAGAGCACAGATGACTAAGCCTAATGAGGTGGTTTCGAAACCAAGCAATAGCTACACTATATTCTTTTTTGCAAATGTAGGTTATCTATCAGAAATGTAAGTTTTGATTGAAAACGAGCACCAGTATCTCAGTATTTAACATGGTCTGTCCTTATACCTCATCCAGGTTCCATTGGTCGCTCCCTCACCAGAGGCCTTCTCTACGCCGTCCCCCCACCCCCCCATGTACCAGCCCCCCCACCCAGCAGACCCACGACCACAGCCCGAAGCCATCGACCCCATCCAGGTAGAAAAAAAACAAACAAGAAGAAAAATATTACTTTTTGGAAATTTTTCAGTTCTACTCTGAACATTAGGTGCGTTTGCGATCTCTAGAATGGCACACTGCTTGATTGCGAATGTGCTTATATTCATCTGTGAAGCATCTCTTGCAATTTTGTATTTCTCCTTTATTTATGCAAGGCATAAAAGATTAAGACATATAAACATGCAGGACATAACTATGCAGACATAACAAATATGTAGGAAACCAAAACATGCAAGTAAGGCAAGCAGAGCTCAGCTCAGAGAAATGGCAGGCCATTTGCACACAATACCAGGCAACCAAAATGCACAAAGCTCAGCAAGAAAAGCAGGACAAAAACATAGCATACAGGGCAACAAGATGGATTCAGGTTCAAGCGCATATGGCAACAAGAGATTCAGGTTCAAGCACACATGAAGGCAGTCAGGGAAGAAATAGAATGGTTTGATCAGCAGAAATAGTCAAGTGTGCTTTATTGTCAAAAATCTATGTAACAGGGTTGGCACAGAAGTTTGAAATTGCGTTCGGCCACTGATGTGCCCTTTTATGTGTCCCCCCCAGGCCTCCATGTCCCTGTCAACAGAGCAGCCCCCTCCCTCCTCCGCCCTACCCGCCGCCACCCAGACGCAAGTGTTCCAGCCTAGCTCCAAGCCCCTGCACAGCAGTGGCATCAACGTCAACGCCGCACCATTCCAGTCCATGCAGACGGTAGGTGGACGCACTTGACCTCATAGCCATCTATGGTGGTTTACACGTGTGATGCAGCATTCATAGAAAACGTTCATTCTGCAACACACTGTTCAATGGTCATAGAAAAAAAACTGTGTAGGAGACACTTGGAAATATACAATACTGTATATTTTCAGCACTGTCAAGTGGTTGCCAATGAGTAATTAATGGAAAATACAACAAGGAATGATCAAATGTCTCTGATCGGTTAAATATTTAGGAGTCATCCATGATAAATGACAAACCAGTAATACAGGTGGTCGATAATCATCGTGCCTGAAAAATGTATTTTGTGTTGCTATACTTTTCCTGCCAACTTGCTGCTGCCCCCCGGCCCCCGCTTTGAAAACCACTGTGCTAGATGGCTGTTTTCAGCCAAGAGCTGGTGCTTGCACATAGCAGGTCCTGTTAATTGGAAATGAACATGCTGGCAGTGCACAGGCCAAGCCCTGATCAATATCTGCTAATTATCATAGAGCTACTGGAGCATTGGAGGGAAGAGGGGAAATTGATTGGCGTCTCAGCATCAATAATGCCCCTCTGCAAAAAGGCCACACTCCAGCACTCTAAAAACATTTGTAATTTCACATTTTGAGTCCCTGCCTGTCCCCCAAGCCGTTTTTACATGTGTTTGACTCATTTGTAATTGATGGCTTCATAAAATGTTATGGTGCAATCTATAATCAAGTCCTTCAAAACTGCATTAATGTTATATTGTGGTGCAATCTGTAATCATGTCCTTCAAAACTGCATTGGTGTAATTGCAGTTACATCAGGGAACACACTGAGGAGCTTCGTTGCAAAAAGATTTGTATCTAATTTGGGAAATAGACATTTTTGTATTGGCCATTGCAAAATGCATTTTATATAGTTTTTTAAAGTATGTTCTCAAAATATTTGAATGTCAAGAATTCGCACCTGGATCAAAAAGGCTGTCTGAAAGGTCACTTCCAATAAACGCCATTTTTTGACTTCTGCATTTTAAGTCATTTTGCACCAAAGCTTATAAAAGTTGGAAAGATTGTAAATTGTGGAATTGTCGCACAAAAAAAAGACTTCTACTAGCCCCCCTTAAACTAAATTGTGCGCTTCTTGATCCCCTCGTCATAAACTAAATTGTGCATTTCTTAATCCCTTTTCCTAGGTGTTCAATCTCAACGCGCCTGTGCCTCCAGCCAATGAGACGGAGTCCCTGAAGCAGCAGAGCCAGTATACCAACAGCTACAGCCAGGGCTTCAGCACCCAAGCGCCCCACGCACTCGAGCAGCCAGAGATGCAGCCTGACCAGCTGCAGTCTGGTGAGCACGGTCTGTCCGTCCGTCCGTCCTTCCGTCTGTCTGTCCATCAGTCTGGCTCAGAGTTGTGTAAAGTAGAAGTAATGTTACAGATGTAATTACAAAACCAATGGTAGTACAGTACAACGCTGGTACTACAAAGTTGAAACCGTGTAATGTCAAACACTGTTGTACTGTATTACCAGTGTTGTAATTACGTTTGGAATAGTACTTCTACTTTATACAACTCCGGGGAGCATTTTTCAAAACCATAGTTGCTAACTATGTTAGCTACTTTGCTGTTTGCAATGCAATTTCCCATTGGCAACTTCCCAAGTTGCTAACTGCCTGGCAACTATGTTTTCGAGAAATGCTCCCCTGGTCTGGCTAGCCGCCCTCCTTCGTAGAGATCGTTCTGGCGGCCCATAAATACTTAACACCATTTGCCTCATTTAATTTCGTTTCGTTAGTGGACAAAACTGGTGCCCTTCAGTCCTTTTTTTCTGTAGCAGCTGCTGTGATTGCTCCCTTGTGGGAAATATATTGTGGGAAGGTCCGAAGTTAGTTCAAGAAACAGGACTTTTCATAATGTGTCACTAATTGTGTGCAATTAAGCAATCAACAGGTGTGATGTTTGTTCATAGAAAACTCCATGTTTCTGTCGCACTATGCCCAGAAGAAGGCCCAATCGTAGTGGACATGTGATTATCATGATTATTTTAAATGTTTTAACTATACTTTTTGGAGTGCCTTTGTGAGAAGTGTTTTTTTTTTCAACTAACATTGGATAAGCAATTACCCTGGACCAAAGAGCACCCACCAGAACACACATTTTTTCCACCATTTTTCTAAAGGGACTGAGCACGCTTCTGCCTTTGAGTGTATTGTGGGAAGACCTGGGTAGTATTTAGGCAGATCAGAGGGTCCCTGCACAGATTGCTAAGTGATGACGGGCTCTCTTACTGTCCATGCGTACTAGCCAAAAGCAATAACAATTGTCTTAGTACTGTAGTACTGTCACTGAACCTTGATGTGTCCCATCAATTTTCCATCCATATTGGTGATTTGTAGACCTCTGAAATTGTTCTTAAGCTTTTACGTCGAGTGAATGTTTAATGTGTCGTTTTGAGGTTTGTGATTTTTGGTAGCAAGCGGTCTTAAAAGTATGTGATGAGGGAAGATTGAAGTCAAACGGGGACATTTATCCTTCAAGCGGAGTTGAACTTTTCTTTCTTGGGCTTCTCTCCCAGACATTCTGTTGAGAAGCAGCTTGCCAACTCCACCCAGGGTCAGCAGCAGGACTGCTTGAGCAAGCCACAAAGCACATTTGGCAAAAACCCGATTGTTCAAAACTGGGGTATGGGTCAGTCATGAAGGAAAGATACAAAAAGTAGAACCGCGTGATTTGGCAAAAGTGTCATACTTTTTGTGTGGTCCCGTAATCACAATGTTATGCCTAACAGTCAAAATCCATATAGAAACCTAAAGACACTATAGGCATCTTAAGGTGATCTTCACAATGCAAAGTGCAAGCAAAGTGCAAATGCACATGTAAAATAAAACATGCTTTTTGATATGCTTATGTGACAAAAGGTTGTCAAATACATGGATTTGTTAGCTGATTTGGATAAAAAGCGTCAGCTAAGTGTAATAGGTGACCATGAAATGAAATGATCAATTAAGTAGGCTTAGTTACTTTCAGTGCGGGGTATTGGTCATAGTCCCTGGACCCCTCCGCTATGGAGTGGAGTGGAGTGGAGGGATGGGATTTGAACCAGCAACCCTCTGATCTAAAGGCCATCTCCTTAACTACTAGGCCACGGCGGCACCATTGATGCACCTGTTGATGATACTGACCATTTTTTTTTCTTCTCTTTCCTCCACAGTGGTTGGAGCTTTCCACTCCCAAGACCAATCGCTCCCGAGTGCAGCTGGCCACCAGGGTATGTCTCAGCAGGGGGCGGGGCAGGGTACTGGGTTCGGACGGCCCGCCCAGTCCTTCTATAACAGCAGAGCCATGTCCCGCGGTGGACCCAGGAACTCCCGCGGCATGATCAACGGCTACCGGGGACCATCCAACGGTTTCAGAGGTAGGCTACTCAGGCAGACCTGTGTCCTGCACAGTCGGAGTTGATGACCTGTCCAGATGTACGGCACTCAGACATTTATACACATTTATGACCCATTTCATCCTGTGTTGGTAGGCATTTTAGTGGTAAGGCAGTTTGGCCAATATGTCTTATAAATGAAAAAATATTTGAGGAATTGTCTTGTCTTAATCGTGGTTTCGTTTTTTGTTGTTGTTTTTTTTACCCCAGGTGGATACGATGGCTATCGCCCTCCCTTCTCCAACACTGCAAACTCTGGCTATGGCCAGACTCAGTTCAGTGCGCCACGTGACTACTCCAACAGCAACTATCAGAGGGTAAGGCCCATACTATGCTAGACTGCCTCCAGGGCTAATTAACATGCTGCTTCTACTCTCCACAAGCAAAAGCATTGCATTCAGTGGACCTTTTTGTCTAAAGTATTCCAAAGATGACCGTTGCCTGCATTACACCACTCTGCAATGTCTGCAGTTAACGATCAGCTGGATGAAACCAGATTCACATCAATCACTCATAAATGTCCTGAGCTCCTGTAACTTGGGTTGCATTTCTAATTTGCAATTCACTGAGTGAAGGAGACCATGAAGACTTCCATGATTTACATGCTGATGGTTTTTTTTTGTATTTAGAGGAAGTGCAGCCTAGTCTCGAGAGTTGGTGTGATTGCTGAGGTTCTGTGGCTAAATCGTGCATGTGTGTTTTGTGCTTTTCCGCAGGACGGTTACCAGCAGAACTACAAGCGTGGAGCAGGCCAGGGCCCACGCGGCTCTGCTCGTGGGAACTCCCAGGCCATTCGCACCTGAATAAAAAAAAACAGGCAAACTGACCACTCAGCCCCACATTGAACGTTCAAACCGATAGCATTTTATCCCCGCTCACCCCTTTTTGTTATTTTGTCTTTTTGTTTTCTTGTTTTTGTTTTTATCATCAGTGGTATCTTCTCTCCTCCTGGCCACTCTCTCGTAAGCCTGCTTTGACGGTATTTAAGAAAAAAAAGAGAACCATTTTAACGAGTCTAAACACAAGCAAAGCTGAGAATCCTTCAGCTATCAATATTTTAAGCCTGTGTTTGTATCAAATATTCCTGTAAACTTGAAAGATTTCATTAATTTATTTTTTTGTATAAAATAAAAGCAAAAATACCTACCACTGCTGGTCTAAACCCTGGGAGTATGTTTCTGTTTTTTCCCCGTTTTTTTGTTTTTTTTTGTTTTTGTTTTGTTCTGCCACTTGTTTTAGTTCAACACGTTTGTTTTCTTTTTGGTACATTCTAAAGAAGCTCCCAAACACAGTTTGTAAATTGATGTTGCTTCAGAAGTTTCAATAAAGATGTGTTGCATTAACCACTGTATTTGCTATGCCGTTTTATTGAGTGAAGTTGAAGAATTCTTATTTGGGGCAAAGTGGCACATGGAAGACTAAATGTATGTGGTTTTTTAAAACTCGCTATACTGAATGAAAAGGAGTAATGTAAAATTCTATATCGTGCAGTTACGTGAATACATTTTCCGCAAAAGATAACTTCAGGCTGAGCTTTCATTTGTAGGAAGTGGCCTTTTCTTTTCAAGCACAGTTGTTGGTGTCAGTCAAGTCAGCTTTTATTGTTACTTTCTTCATATGCAGAAGTCATACAAGGAATATGAAATTGAGTTTCTCTCTATACCATGCCAAGACAGAGACATACACAGTCTGACATTTTACAGATTGACAAAGTGCAAGACAGGACGGGTAACAGTGATGGTTTGGTCACAAGTGACTGAATACAAATATGTTTTTTTTACATATAACATGTAAGACATTCCAATAAAACAATGATTTGCAATTGTAAAACACAGACACGGGACTGATGACTGGAACGACTTACCTTTTGTGCGACAACGCAAAGGGCCCTTAATCTAGCCAAGTTTTGAAACGATGGGAGTTCTGGAGAGAGGTTAGAATTTGTTAGGCCTCATCTTAAAAAGAAAAGTGGGTCCTCCTCTCCTGAGTGTGGCACTAGTGAGTTGGAGGCCAGAAAAAAAACTGGTCATGTTCATCCTGACTGCGTACTGGACACCACTCACACATTAAATATTTGTAATATAAATGCAAACATAACGTCTAGATTGACTAAGTATCTTGGGGAGGAGGCAAACAAGGTGTCCAAGTCAAAGGAAATGGGTCAGGCGTAGGCCTACCTACCAGTCATGAACTTTGATTAAGCTACTAGCCTACAATGAACGCTAAAATAGGCAACATCTCTTTCTCAAGTATATCTAATTACTGCGTCCTTAAAAACTGTAGTTTCGCGTCCTTGTGTTTTTTAAAGGATTGTAGGTTTGTACACATATTTGTACATGGATTCCCCCCCCAGGCTGTCCTGAATCTGGTGAATGCGCATGCATGTCGCAATCTATGCGTCTGGAACATACCCCACATGCAGTGCTGGCAGCTGCGGCTTGAATGAGTGCTTGGCATTGTTTTGATTCGTGAAGTATCCTGTCTGAAGCATCACCTGCCCGGGTCACGAAGATAACTGGCACAGGTCAGTGCATCAGTATTACATTATGTACTATGCATTTCTCTACATCGCATGCAATATTATTGGTATAAGGGAGGGAGAAGATGACCAGAAACCATTTCTTCACTATGCTAAGCTAGCATTGCTTGCTAAGGCCATCACATCAGTCGTGATTGTTTTCAAAGATTAGTGACGAGTCCGACTGGCCATCGCTTTCGTCCACTGGCAATATGAACCGAATAAAGTAGTCAAATAGAGCTAATCGATGCAAAAAATTGGGTTTAAAATACATCTGTTAGCATTGGCTGTCAAGATAACGTTAGCGAGTCTCTAAATAGCATGGTCGTTATTGACACCGACGGATGCCCTCTTGGGTAAGAAATCTGTTCTGTAGTAGTAATTGACTTGCGTTTTTGTCCTACAGTAATACGCTAATAATAATGCACTGTAATGCTGGAATGTTAAACTAGCCTATGTTTTATCTTTGTTAGCAACAGCCTTGCCTATGCCTAATAGTTCTGAACATTTTGCTTGCTGCAACACGTTTCTTCGTGGCATGGTGGGTACCTTCTTTTCATTCTATGCACAACTGTATTTGCATCCAGAAATACCGGTAGTTCCATAGTAGTATTTCTCAGAATCATACCGTCCCTCTGAACACCAGTAGTTACCTTTCAGCTTCACGTTTGTCATTGACAGCTTTACTCAGTTGGTTGACAGGAAAACACGTTGGAGTTTATGTTCTGTGATGTTCATATGTTTCATGTATTCTTTTTACAGCTGGATTATAGGCAGCCAGCACACAAAACATCTATAAAATACATCACTTTTTGCTGTTACCAGTTTCCACATTCACAACCACGTCCACAAAAATTAGTTGCAACCACAAAAATGTTATGTACACTTGGCACGGAAGAGGGCACTGCTGCCCCTGCTATTGAGTGGTGCCATGCGGTTCAATGACATTACTGCACGCAGAGCGCAAAGTTCAGTTGTGACTCGCAGCTGCTGCCTTAAAGATTCCTTAGCTAATCACCTCCCCCAAAACACGGAAGTTAACTGCAGCAATCAAATAATTGTTTCATGCAGGAGCTACCCCCGCCTATGTCAAACTGTATATTCCCATGGTTGTTGCACTGCCTTTTTTCCGGACAGGGCCCAAGGGCCAGGGAATTGTCAATAGCCTTGGTCTCATTGCAGGGCCAGCCCCGGGCTGGCCCGGACAAAAGGGGGCTGACGGTGATCTCATCAAAAGGGGGCTAGGTGCTAAAGATGGCCGCCGGGCCAGGTTGTGGGGCTAAAGGCCGATTTCCCTGGCCCGTCGAATTCGATGGGCCAGCAGAGCCACCGCCGAGGCTCGGAGGCGGGTCAACCTCTGTGTAAAAATGTGGCTGCATGGGGGACTTATCGCTAAATTCTGGGCAAATTATGGTTAAGCATTAGTTTGGGGTGTTTGGCTTTCTTATGGCATTATGTCATAGGATGCAACCTTGACACTTCTGTTTGTGTTTTTAAAGTTATTTAGTCAACATAACTTTTTTGTTGTTATCGGATCATGGGCACCACTACACTTAAACTTGGGATGTCATAGCTAAGTCATGTCGGCTTTTTTCTGCTTTTAGCCGCCAACTCTTGTGCCATTATCGTGATTTGGCATGCTTTCCACTGGACACCAATAAAAAGTGTCTCACAAATACTCACACATGACATTTATGTCGGCTTATTTAGCTTTTGCGCTATTATCGCCGAAGGTCTGGTAGGCTATATCGCACGTTTCAGACTGATCGCCAAACAAACAAGCGCTACTTCCTTGTTCTAACCTTCGTCGGTCTACGGACTGTGAGCTCTTCATTAAATAAGTTGCCCGTGCTTTGTTGTTTGATTTATTTACACGAACCGAAGACAACACATGCGCTTGCAAGTTACGACGCTGAAGTTATTTGGACAGTTGAACAGTGGTTCCGAGGTCGAGGAAACATTCCGCTTCGTCCTCGACAAATGAGCCACTTCTTTGTTCCAAACTACTACTGTGGCTGCCAGTGCGATCAAACATGCACGTGATATAAAGATTTAATGTTTCATTTTCATTCTCGTCGAGTCTGTGATGCTAAAAAACAACCGACACGTCTAGTTTACTCTTTGTATTGAAGGCAGTTTCAAGAATTAACTGCATCATGGCTGCGTCAAGCTCACTCTGTGGCACAAGTAGGAAGCATAACTGAGCCTTCAGTTTGTCGAGCTGCTCGTATTTTCATGCGTCTTTGTCTTTCTTAACATGCGCTGCGTCCCATACAGCTTCTGAATAGACAACTTTGCCATGTAATAAAACTGTTCTTGAAAGGCAAGCCATTTTCTTTGCAGTTCTTGTCGTCTTTGTCCGTAGGCTACGAGCCAAACGGCGACCTGCTCCAGCAGAGTTTGCTCCATTTTATTCTCCTCCTTTGTCGTTCTGTTGTTGTCCTTCTGTGATTTGGGGCGAAAGTGGGCTGTGCCCGACTGACGTTTCACAAACAAGGCGTGTACCTGAATGTGCCTGGGGTCGGCTATGAGTCCGATCAGGCAAAAAATGGCCCGGGCCGGCAGCTCCGAGCCGGCCACTCTCCTGAGCCCCGGGCGGCCCCGGGCCGCTGAAGCGCGGCTAATGAGACCAAGGCTATTGGGAGGGAAAGTAATCTCATCGCCCCCTGCTGGCAACGTTCCAAGCCCCTGCAACAAATGAATGTTTTTGTTCCTTTAAAAAATTACATCTCGGCACTGACAACGAAGTAGAAGTATTGGCAGTCATATTATAGGAAAGTTGGCCCGTTTTATCGAATCAGGTGGTAAAATGTTCGGTTTTTCACTTATCTGAACTGATTTTAATATTCTTTAAAAAGCTAGTACAGAACTACACTGACTGGTATGTGTGACGTGTTTACTCCATGTAATTAGCATAGCCAAATTAGCATAGCCAAACATGAGCCAGAGAGGTGGTTACTCGTCACCACAGAAGCCACCATATCTACTAGAGAAGTTAAAACCAAACCAAAACAATCGCGTGTATATATGTGTAATAAGAAGACAACGTGGAACTCGCAGGATTACAAGAATGTGAAGATATGCGGAGAACTTGCGTTCATTCGCGTTCATTTGTTTCTCTGTGTTGTCAACGAGGCGCGAAGCAGAGCATGCTGGGAGCTGTAGTCCGCTTCCGACCAGATTGGCACAATTTCTATTTTTCTTAAAATAGCAAAAAACTACTCAGGATTTTCACAGGTAGTACTTCACCCTATTGTGTACCCTGAAAAATGTGTCTGGTGTTATAGTTCCTAGTCATATCTTTGTGGGATTTTTTTAAAAACTCGTCTATGGGAGTTTCAATAGGGTCGCCCTGGTGTTTGGAACGTAACCGCTAGGATCGCTGTTTTCCACTTTCCCTCCCAATTGCAACTGAAGTGGAGCCCTGATAGAAACACTGAATCTAAAAAAAGAATGTCGTGAATACCCCATATTAGGATAGGCTTCTGGCTATAATATTTCCGAGTGCATTGACCTGCATGCCTTATCTTGGGGGACAGAAAAAAAAACAAATGACCTTAATTCCATATTCTGGCATTCGTCTGACTTTTTTCCCACAGTATTGAATGACTGATAGGGAGCCATCATGTGTGTGTGTGCTTGACTCTTTGAGAGTGGAGATTTAGGGGTCGGGGGGTGAAGACGCGGCGTGACAATGCTATGGCTTGTATTTGCTTGTGGCCTTGGCTGTCTTAGGACCTGTAACTAAAACCCCTGACCCTGGCTCGGCTGGCTAAAGGCACGGAATTGTCCCTGGAGCCGTTCACACAGGGGTCAGATTTTTCTCATCCAGGGGCCAGCAGTGGGCCACCATGTTGAATTCAGCAAGTGTATCTTATCCCCAGACCCCAGACCTAGAGCAAGGGCCAAAGACTTCTCCACTGGCTGCTTTCAAATGAAAACAAACAAGGTCTCATTCACTCTGGGCGTTTGTCTCACCTCCATGCACTTAAGTTATGCATGCATACACACTCTCTCTCTCTCTCTCTCTCTCTCTCTCTCTCTCTCTCTCTCTCTCTCTCTCTCTCTCTCTCTCTCTCTCTCTCACACTCACACACACACACATCTTTCTTTAGCTGCATCTAAATGTTGTAGTGGTGTGAAACTCACCTCGCTCCGGCACTTGTTCTGTTCAGGAAATGCACAAAGTGAGCCCAGTTCTCTTCTCTGTGGTTATGAAGTGCACAGAGCAGCAACCTGAGAGGAAACGTGGCCCCTTGCAGTGCTGTGCTGTGTAGGCCTATTGCTGCAAAGGGGCGACTATGTGTTTTATACCTCCAGAGCTGAATGTGAAACTCTAACTACCACCAACTCACACTACCTTCAAAACAGCGTTTGGGTGTCAGAGGAAATATAAGCTGGTGGACAGAGAAACTAGAGAGGTTTTAGAGGGTTTCAATGGGAATTAAGCAAATGAAAGGCAAGAGACCACTTTAGATGCATTTAATAAGTAGGCAAGTGCTGTAGTGGGTTGAAAACAATGAGTAGAGCTTTGCCCTGTGAAGGCCAAAAAAGCAAACTATAGGATGACGTTTAGAATGAGAAGTCAGGTGCCTGAATGTTGATGGACTGGACTGGAGTGTCATTACTTTGATTGACAGAACCATTTTTTTAAATTCCTGATATTTTGATGTGTTGAAAATTGAAAGTGTCAAGCTATCTGAGGAAGAATTTTGCTTTTCTTTCTACATTATGTAAATATCATTGTATTGGCAATGGCAGGTGCATTATTTAATTCCCTTGATAAGGCGATATGATTAATATTGACAATGTGGTAAGTGGCCAGCCAGGCCTAATGTTTCAATTCCTTAGCAGCCTTATCAACACCTATGCGTGCAGGTATTCTGTGAAACACATGCAGCACATACAGTACATTGTGTGTCTGCCATACTAACTGGGATTGCGGTAAATCACTGTACGCTGGAAGGATGCTTTATGGCTCAGCTCCAGAGACTTGTCTTGTCTTACACCTGGTACCCATTAACCTGTCCAGTTGGGTTCAACATACAGACTACTCCACTCCACACAGACACACAGACAGCACAGGCAGACGTCAGAGCAGCATGTTGATGAATCTTCCCCATCTGAGCCCAATAGATGCTGCCTAGATTACAGCAGTAGAGCCATCCAGCCTCATCCTGGACCATTTTTACTCAAGCATTTAGCAGGAACTCTAACCATCAGACTTCAGACAGCAATTTTGGGCACATTCACACTAAAGAATATCTTCTGCTTTTCAAAAGCTAATGGGGATCTACTAGAAACAAGCAAACAATGTTAAACCAGACGAAGCCTATCCTTAAGCAGTGGATTTGCCACAATTTGCCTTTTAGTAACTGCAATATGTTCCCTACAAATCACCCATATTTTTTTTCTAGACATTTATGTGCTCAAAGTGTGTGCACACACACACACACACACACACACACACACACACACACACACACACACACACACACACACACACACACACACACACACACACACACACACACACACACACACACACACACACACACGCGCGCGCACACTGTGTTCTAAACTATTTCATTAATTTCACCGTACCCTCACCAATCACTTGTTCCCGACAGCAGGACTTGTTGTGGTGTGGTGGAGAGACGGCAAGGGAAGCCATGGAGGAGCAGACGGGCTCGCCTGGCGCCAACACAGACAACAGCAGCCAGAGGAATGGAGGAGAGGAGGTAAAGTAGAGAGATGCTCTTACTTAACACCAAGTGCAAACTAGCTCTGTGTGTGTGTGTGTGTGTGTGTGTGTGTGTGTGTGTGTGTGTGTGTGTGTGTGTGTGTGTGTGTGTGTGTGTGTCCGTGTGTGTCCGTGTGTGTGTGTGTGTGTGTGTGTTTGTCCGTGTTTGTGTGTGCGCCTCTTTTGTCTCCATCTGTTGCTCCTGGCAGTGTTTTTTTGGATGAGTCGAGAGGATGCTTTTCCACAGGGACAGATACGTGTAATTATTCTACTGAGTAATTTATTTGTCTGAAAGTAATGATACCAGTTTGTTTACTTGCTGTATTACACAACTATTCGTTACAAACTAATCACTACGGCATTTGGTACTTGCAAAGAAGAATTACTGATACTCGTCCAGTCGACCTATAATTTTATGCAGTAGCCCTCCAGTATCTCCTACAGAAGGTTGTTAATTAGTTTTCTTGTGAGGGTTGCTTGATTAATCATAATTTGTTCTGGTTGTGCCCATGGTTCTCTTAATGGGGTGTTTTTGTTTTGTTAGGTTTTTCTTTTAGTTGTCTTTTGGGGGTGGGGTGGCTGGTGAAGGGGTATTGACCTGTATCAATCAGACAGGACTGTGAGAAAGTCAGGAAATGAGTGAGGGAGAGAGATGAGGAAGGATCTGGAAATGACTTCAGGCAGGAATCGAACCCGGGTCCCCGGCGTAACAGTACGGCACACTGGGCCACTGAGCCCCCCCACACCTTTGTTTGTTTGTTTTTCATTATGCGTTTTGTCTGCTTGTGGCCAGAAGCCCAGACGCCAGAGCTGGACCAAGGGCCGGAAGAGGAAGAAACCGGTGAAGGACAGCAACGCGCCCAAGGCCCCGCTGACGGGCTACGTGCGCTTCATGAATGACCGGCGCGAGCAGCTGCGGGCAGAGAGGCCCGACGTGCCCTTCCCTGAGATCACACGCATGCTGGGCAACGAGTGGAGCAAACTGCCACCGGACGAGAAGCAGGTGAGGGATACTATACATGGGGTTTTCTGAGCGAGAAGTCCGCACACTTAAAACTTTTTGTTGTCTCATATTATTTTGTGGCTGGATTATGTTTCGAAAGAAGACAAAAAAAGGATTTTTAACGTGCAGACTTTTCACTCAGAAAACTACAGTCTGTCTTTGTCCTGCATCTTCAACTGGATGCATACATGGCACATAAACACAGAGACTTTCAGCCCAAGCAATTTACTTTTATTTTTTATTTTTTTTAAGATATATTGATCGCAGTTATTTAGGTATTTTGGTCACAGTCTCTGAATCAATGTTAGTGGGCTTAAGTGCCTTGCTCAAGGGCACTTCAGTCATGGATGAAGCTACAGTCATGGATTCTACGTTCCTACTGGTTCGATATTTAAACATGCTACGTGCCTTCTGTTCCCAATACCATGGGATGACTAATGGATGGTTCACACGGCAACACAATGTTTTTTTTCCCTCTCTGTCAGACACTGACTTTTAATTGCTATGGAATGGTAGCCAGGCTGCGCCCTCCTAGTGACGCAACATCTTCGGCGGCGTTGCTTCTACACCGGACACTCGCATATTCACGTTACATATCCTGCAAAAGTCGTGTCTCTCCATTTTCGGTATTGTTGTTAAGGTGGTCCTCGTCGTCAACATCAACTGTCATATTTCGGGTCGCGTAACATACGTCAGAGGAAAGAGAGGCCTGATTGGTTTAAACTCCTGCACATCCCGCACAGCCTCGACCAATAGTAAATGAAGGGAGGCGGGACAACCATGCTGCTTGGAAACGCTTATTGTTATGCTCGGGGTCAGACTCAAATCGAATCGCGATTGCAAGTCTATGATAATCAGGCAAATTAAATGGCGTAATTGACAAGTGCTTTGACTCCCAGTGTGCTTTGCTGGTGGTTGTTGTTATGGAATACTACATTTGTAGATTGTCACAGTTCTTTAATAGAGAAGACAATATTTTTTTCTCTCTCTCTCTCTCTTTCCAAAATCCAACCTCTTTCACACTAAAGTTACTTTACTCCTCGTGGTTGAGAGATGTTTGAATAGAAGCTCACTGCATAATCAAGTTTTTTTCCGGTAAAATATCCGTTTCAGGTAAGCAATGGCCCGATTCAGAGAAATTACTAGAACATAATCTAGTTGGAAATGGCTGTGGCTGTTTTTGGAGCTGTGGGCTATGTAAGAGCTTTAAATTAAATCATCCTCAATCGCCGCTAATTTCCTTTTGACCCCAGATGAAGGAAGCTCAGTCTCAGATGAGGAGGTGGCAGCAGGCTGCCAACTGACTGTGGAAGAGTAGAGTGCAGTTGGAGTTCAATGCCAAGGAAGCCGGCATTGAGCTATAAGATTTATGCTTTTGATCTGCCCTCAAAGTGCCGGCTCAACTACTGAATTAGATTTCCTTCTCCGTCTTCATGTGAGCACTGTGGTCAGATGATATCTTTGGGTGGGAGGGGAGAAAACTGACGTTGTATCCAGGGGTTTTGATTATAGTTTTTTGGTAAGCTGTATATTACATTCAGTTTAGCTCTCAGGATGCAGATAGTACCCATGCTTATAGAAGAGCTGTATAAATGTCTTCAATTTGCCTGTTTCGATCCGCTTCTGGTGCTTTTCTTCAATGAAGTTTGATATTTTATACCTTGATCTGCATTTTTTCCCTTTTCAGAGATTCTGTTTCTTTTGTCTGTCTGCTGCGGTTGATGTTGGTTTGCAAATTCTAATAGTTCATATTCATAATAATAAGATATGCATATTCATCACAAATTAATGAACAAGGTAGTCCATGAAACCTCTAGCTGCACTGTGCACACATTTCATTAACCATTACAAAATGCAGTGTTAAAGCAGTGCTGAACTGTCACAGAAACAGAATATCTGAAAAGGGAAAAAATGCTGATCAAGGTCTAAAATATCAAATTTCATTCTTTGGTGAATAACCTTATGTATGCAGATGATCTGGCCATTGTGAGCCCATGTAGTGCTGGGTTGCAACAATTACTTAAAGTATGCACTCAATATGGGCTTGTTTATGACATTAAATTTAATGCAAAGAAAAGTAATGTAATGATGGTGAGAATGAAAGAAGATAAGAAGATGACATTCCCTGTTTTCTATCTGTGTGATGATAGCCCACTTGTGGTGTGTAAAGAAGTTAAGTACCTTGGTCATATAATTCCGGATGATCTCAGTGATGACCGTGACATATATCGTCAACGACGTAAATTATATGTACAGGCCAACATGTTACTTCGCAAGTTTAGCATGTGCTCAGTCAATGTCAAATGCTCTCTGTTTAAAGCCTTCTGTACACCCATGTATACTGCTCACTTATGGTGTAGGTATAAGAAAAGCAGCTACCAGAAGCTGACAGTAGCATATAATGACACTATGAGACTGTTGATGAAGCTACCAAGATGGACCAGTGCTAGCTACCTCTTTGTGTACTCCAGTGTGCCTGGGTGTGATGCAGTCTTGAGAAATGTTATTTATAAGTTCATGTGCTCTCAAAACAGCATTATTCAAACCCTAGTGAGTCCAGTAAAGTGTTCTGTGAGGTTCTCCTCCAAGCTTAGGCGACACTGGAGAGAGTGCCTATTTGTTTGATGGGTGTGTTCCCATCTTTCATTTTATTATTTTATTTTATTTCTTATTTTTCTTTGTCTTAACTTCTCTGTGTAATTTTTTTACTGTTGTCTTGATATGGACCATGTACTTTGAGTCTGATGTAAATAAAGAATTGATTGAACTGTCAAACCTGTTACGTTTATCTAAAGTTCTCTTTCTGCTCTGCCCAAACATTTTTTTGACTACACTCCTAATTTTTGTAAATGTAAATCATGAATGAATCTGTAAATTAGTGGATTGCCCTTTAGCCCTCTGGGTCCACAGAGTTTAATATAATATACTTTAATAAGATCAGTTGGCTTGTTGTATAACCGAAGTAGCCTTGAAAAATAGAGGCTGAGTATGTGCTGCATTTTAATCCATTTCTGTCTGTGCTCATTGCTGACTGTAGCATTCATTTGCATTGAGATCCAGACGGGGATTGCAGTGTTGGTGTGCCTCTGGCTTCTGGAAGCTTTTTTAGTCTTCTTAATATTAGCTTTCCCATCACACCCCCAACTCTATCTAACAGATTCTCTCTCCCTCTCTCCCTCTCTCCCTCTCTCGTTCTCTCTCTCTCTCTCTCTCCCTCTCTTCCTCTCTCGTTCTCTCTCTCTCGTTCTCTCTCTCTCTCTCTCCTGCATTTCTTTCATGCTCTCTTTCTTGGCACTCTACTCTTGTTTCTGTAACTTTGACTTCCCTCTGTGCTCTCTGTCTCTGTCTCTCTCTCTCTCTCTGTCTCGCTCTCTCTCGCTCTATCTCGCTCTCTCTCGCTCTCTCTCGCTCTCTCTCGCTCTCTCTCGCTCTCTCTCTCCTCTCTCTCTCCTTCTCTCTCTCCTCTCTCTCTCCTCTCTCTCTCTCTCTCTCTCTACTTTTCTCTCTTGCTCTCCTGCATTTCTTTCATGCTCTCTCTCTTGACTCTCTACTCTTGTTTCTGTAACTTTGTCTTCCCTTTGTGCTCTCACTCTCTCTCGCTCTCTCTCTCTCTCTCTCTCTCTCCTTCTCTCTCTCCTTCTCTCTCTCCTCTCTCTCTCTCTCTCTCTCTCTCTCTCTCTCTCTCTCTCTCTCTCTCTCTCTCTCTCTCTTGGCAGCGCTACCTGGACGAGGCAGAGAAGGACAAAGAGCGCTACATGCGTGAGTTGGAGAAATACCAGAAGACTGAGGCCTATAAGCACTACACCAGGAAGGTGCAGGAGAAGCAGAAGGGAAAGAGGCACAGGGGAGGTACGCAGAGAGAAAGAGAGAGAGAGAGAGAGAGAGAGAGAGAGAGACTTCATTAACCCCTTAGTGCAGAGCCTATGTCATAACCTTACTGTCACCAAAATTGTAATGACTTATGGCTATGTCTTACTTAAGGTTCTCAGCACTGTCATAGCAATGTTGTTATGATGTAGTTGAGTATTTTCAGCAAGTAGTGAAAAGGCCCGCCGGCGACCCCATCTGCAGTAAGAGGCTACTGCCCAAAATGGAACACTTAACATAACAGCAAGACAAGACAAACACATAATAATAAATAAGAGCTAAACAAATAAATAAGAAACAGTCCATCATAAAAACACACAAAGAATCACCACAACATTATAAAATCACCAAGAAAGGAACTCAGCAGCTGTTGTTGTTAAAAACTCTGATTGCTGCAGGAATAAAAGATCTCCTAAACCTTTCGGTGTAGGTTGGTCCTCCGAAGCTATCCCATAATCCTTTGTGCTCATCCAACATAGCCGCTGCCACATGGCCCTCTAAGCGCAGCCAACTGTTCTCTAGCAAAGCCACCCAGAATCGTCTCTCGTCGAGGGGCACCACTCCCCAAGCTCTTACTTTCTGTGACCCCCACTATGTGTTCTCAAATGCAACAGATCAGTGAGCACAAGGTTGTGCTTGCCTCATATATTAGAGTTGCAAGCCCTTGTGCTTGTGCTATTTTGCTCAGAAAGCATTAAGCAGTATCACTTCCATGTCCTATTCTAGTGTGTTTGTAGAGAGTAACTTTTGCACAATCCCTGGTGCTGAACAAAAAGATTACGTATTTTTTGAAGAAAGGTTCGCACACTCCTTTGGATTTTTTCTTCTTTAAGTTATTTTTTCTTCTTTTTATTCATTCATTCATTGGCAATGACGTTTCGAACTTTTTTCAAAAAATACTATTCTAGTGTGTTATCTCTCTGAATGTGACAAAAATATCCATGCATAGGTGTAAGCCTCAATAGTGGCGCAGTGTGTGAAGTGAGGTAATGCTATCTAAGTAGTAGTAGCACATAGTAGTATTGGCCTGTCCTAAAAGCTTATGCTCGGTAGTCAGTATTTAGGAACCCCCATGGCTTTATATATCCCCTCCAGCTCAGCAGTCAGATAACGTCTACACCATTCACCCCCAATCGCTTCAAGATGTATCCAACGGTACACTTTTACTGTGGGGGCCAGAAGCATCGCTAAGCCCCCTCTCTCTGTTTCTCTTCTCCCCTCCTTCACAGATGTCGGCCGCCAGGTAGCCAACGAGTCTCTTCATGAGGTAGGTGATTTGCACTTCCTGTGTGTGTGTTTGTGTGTGTGTCTGTGTGTCTGTGTGTCTATGTGTCTGTGTGTCTGTGTGTGTGTGTGTGTGTGTGTGTGTGTGTGTGTGTGTGTCTGTGTGTCTGTGTGTCTATGTGTCTGTGTGTCTGTGTGTTCGCGAGAGAGGAGAGGCAGAGATAGATAGAGAGAGAGATAGATAGATAGAGAGGGAGAAAGAGAGATTGATCCACGGGATTGCGGGAGAAGTGGCAGGATCAGTGGTCTATTATCTCCACCCCCCACCCCCCATTAAAGTCTGGCCTCAGGCCTGGCCAGGGGGGGGGGGCTCTCTTACAAATGAACCCCCTAATTTGCCAGGGCATTTAAGAGGCGGATTAAGGGCAGTCTTGGCACGGCGGCATGTCTCAGAGGTTCTTTGCCTGTTGTGTGGCTGCCTTAAAGGGGTATGCCACTATTTTGGGGCTTAATACAGTTAAAATCGTTGGCTGGGGTTTATAAAGGTGGTAAAGTGTTTTATTTTTCATGTTAAGCGTTGTCTTGCTTTAAGACAAGTTAAAAGAGGGAATATGTCGCTAAGCTAGTGAAAGTCAATGTATCCGTGTAGCATTGTAGCATGCTACACGGATACATTGACTTTCACTAGCTTAGCGACATATTCTCTCTTTTTACTTGTCTTAAATCAAGACAACGCTTAACATGAAACACAAGACACTTTACCACCTTTATAAACCCCAGCCAACGATTTTAACTGTATTAAGCCCCAAAATAGTGGCATACCCCTTTAAGTCATTTCCATGGAGGCAGCCAGGCAATGTGATTAGAGGTCCTCAGTCTCAGTGATGGTAGGCAGCAGGGGAATCCCTCTCCTCCCAGCCCTTCTAGAATCTTCCTCGGAAGATTCTACAGCTCTAAGTTAAAGTGCTTACCGACGAACCACCCGCGTTCATACCTGGCTCTGAACTTTCCCACATGTGACTGTGTTACCTGGATGAGCCTGCTGACATCCAACTTTATGACGAACCAACTTTATGGTTCACAAACGCTAAG